>NC_029780.3:94291523-94294250 GCF_000817695.3 Arachis duranensis
ATGACTTTTCAGTATATGGAGACTCATTCAGCTCCTGTCTTAATCACCTAGCACTTGTCCTGAAAAGGTGCCAAGAGACTAACCTGGTTTTAAACTGGGAGAAATGTCACTTTATGGTGACTGAAGAAATTGTCCTTGGGCACAAAATTTCAAGCAGGGGAATAGAGGTGGATAAGGCAAAGGTAGAGGTAATTGAAATATTACCACCACCTGCCAATGTTAAGGCAATCAGAAGCTTTCTGGGACATGCAGGATTCTACAAAAGGTTTATAAAGGATTTTTCAAAAATTGCAAAACCTTTGAGTAACCTGCTAGCTGCTGACACACCATTTGTGTTTGACACACAGTGTCTGCAGGCATTTGAGACCCTGAAAGCTAAGCTGATCACAGCACCAGTCATCTCTGCACCAGATTGGACATTACCATTTGAACTAATGTGTGATGCCAGTGACCATGCCATTGGTGCAGTGTTGGGACAGAGGCATAACAAACTTCTGCACGTCATTTATTATGCCAGCCGTGTTCTAAGTGACGCACAGAAGAATTACACAACCACAGAAAAAGAGTTACTTGCAGTGGTCTATGCCATTGACAAGTTAGATCCTATCTAGTGGGATCCAAAGTGGTTGTGTACACTGACCATGCTGCTCTTAAATACTTACTCACAAAGGAGGATTCAAAACCCAGACTTATAAGATGGGTGTTGCTTCTTGATGAGCGGATAATTTATACGCTTTTTGGCATTGTTTTTAGTATGTTTTTAGTATGATCTAGTTAGTTTTTAGTATATTTTTATTAGTTTTTAGTTAAAATTCACTTTTCTAGACTTTACTATGAGTTTGTGTGTTTTTCTGTGATTTCAGGTATTTTCTGGTTGAAATTGAGGGTCCTGAGCAAAAATCTGATTCAGAGACTGAAAAGGACTGCAGATGCTGTTGGATTCTGACCTCCCTGCACTCGAGGTGGATTTTCTGGAGCTACAGAAGCCCAATTGGCGCGCTCTCAACGGCATTGGAAAGTAGACATCCTGGGCTTTCCAGCAATGGATAATAGTCCATACTTTGCCCGAGATTTGATGGCCCAAACCGGCGTTCAAAGTCACCCTCAGGAATTCCAGCGTTAAGCGCCGGAACTGGCACAAGAATGGGAGTTAAACGCCCAAACTGGCACCAAAGCTGGCGTTTAACTCCAAGAGGAGTCTCTACACGAAAATGCTTCAATGCTCAGCCCAAGCACACACCAAGTGGGCCCAGAAGTGGATTTTTATGTCATTTACTCATCTCTGTACACCCTAGGCTACTAGTTCTCTATAAGTAGGACCTTGTCTTCAAGAATCATTTTTATGATTTTTCAGATCCTCAATAACATGTCTCCTTTTTCATCATTCTTTCAAGAGCCAACATTCATGAACCACAAATTCAAAAGACATATGCACTGTTTAAGCATACATTCAGAAAACAAAAATATTGCCACCACATCAAAATAATTAAACTGTTATAAAATTCAAAATTCATGGAATTCTTTTTCTTTTTCAATTAAGCACGTTTTTTATTCAAGAGAGGTGATGGATTCATAGGACATTCATAACTTTAAGGCATAGACACTAAGACACTAATGATCACAGGACACAAATATAGATAAACATAAGCATAATTTTCGAAAAACAGAAAATTAAAGAACAAGGAGATTAAAGAACGGGTCCACCTCAGTGATGGCGGCTTGTTCTTCCACCTTAGTGATGGCGGCTTGTTCTTCCTCTTTAAGATCCTATGGAGTGCTTGAGCTCTTCAATGTCTCTTCCTTGTCTTTGTTGTTCCTCTCTCATGATTCTTTGATCTTCTCTTATTTCATGGAGGAGGACTGAGTGTTCTTGGTGCTCCACCCTTAGTTGTCCCATGTTGGAACTTAATTCTCCTAGGGAGGTCTTTAGTTGCTCCCAATAATTTTGTGGAGGAAAGTGCATCCCTTGAGGCATCTCAAGGATCTCATGATGAGTGGGGTCTCTTGTGTGCTCCATCCTCTTCTTGGTGATGGACTTGTCCTCATCAATAGGGATGTCTCCCTCTATATCAACTCCAACTGAATAACAGAGGTGACAAATGAGATGAGGGAAGGCTAACCTTGCCAAGGTAGAGGACTTGTCCGCCACCTTATAGAGTTCTTGAGCTATAACCTCATGAACTTCTATTTCTTCTCCAATCATGATGCTATGAATCATGATAGCCCGGTCTATGGTAACTTCGGACAGGTTGCTAGTGGGAATGATTGAGCGTTGAATAAACTCCAACCATCCCCTAGCCATGGTTTTGAGGTCATGCCTTCTCAATTGAACCGGCTTCCCTCTTGAATCTCTCTTCCATTGGGCGCCCTCTTCACATATGACTGTGAGGACTTGGTCCAACCTTTGATCAAAGTTGACCCTTCTAGTGTAAGGATGTTCATCTCCTTGCATCATGGGCAAATTGAATGCCAACCTTACACTTTCCGGACTAAAAACCAAGTATTTCCCCCGAACCATAGTAAGCCAATTCTTTGGATCCGGGTTCATACTTTGGTCATGGTTCTTGGTGATCCATGCATTGGCATAGAACTCTTGAACCATTAAGATTCCGACTTGTTGAATAGGGTTGGTAAGAATTTCCCAAGCTCTTCTTCGGATCTCATGTCGGATCTCCGGATATTCACCCTTTTTGAGTGAAAAAGGGACCTCGGGGATCACCTTCTTCA
>NC_029780.3:94294423-94294945 GCF_000817695.3 Arachis duranensis
CCGGCTTTGGATGCCATAAATGGTTATGGAAAAACAAAAAGTAATGCTTTTACCACACTAAACTTAAAATGTTTGCTCGTCCTCGTGCAAAAGAAGAAAGAAGAGAGTAGAAGAAGAAAAAATGAGGAAGAAGGGAATGGCTTTGTGTTCGGCCAAATGGGGGGAGAAGTGGTATTTAGGTTGTGTGAAAATGAAGTAGTGAAGGAGGATTTATATAGGAGAGGGGGAAGGGTAGGGTTCGGTCAATTGAGGGTGGGTTTGGGTGGGAAAGTGGTTTGAATTTGAATGGTGGGGTAGGTGGGGTTGTATGAAGGATGGATGTGAGTGGTGAAGAGAAAGATGGGATTTGATAGGTGAAGGGTTTTTGGGGAAGAGGTGTTGAGGTGATTGGTGAATGGGTGAAGAAGAGAGAGAGAGTGGTGGGGTAGGTGGGGATCCTACGGGGTCCACAGATCCTGAGGTGTCAAGGAAAAGTCATCCCTGCACCAAATGGCATGCAAAAATGCGTTTTTAGCCATTTCT
>NC_029780.3:94300744-94301028 GCF_000817695.3 Arachis duranensis
CATGTTCTGGTAAAAGTTGAAGACCATTACATCCCTACTGATTTCATAGTCCTAGAGACTGGGAAGTACATGGATGAATCCATCATCCTTGGCAGACCCTTCCTAGCCACAGCAAAGGCTGTGATTGATGTTGATAGAGGAGAGTTGATCACTCAAGTGAATGAAGAATCCTTGGTGTTTAAGGCCCAAGGATATCCCTCTACCACCATGGAGAGGAAGCATGAAGAGCTCCTCTCAAAACAGAGCCAAACAGAGCCCCCACAGTCAAACTCTAAGTTTGGTGT
>NC_029780.3:94301283-94301484 GCF_000817695.3 Arachis duranensis
GTTTTTTGTAGGTTGATGATCATGAGAAGTCACAAAATCAGTGAAAAAAGCAAAAACAGAATGAAAAGCAGAAAGAAAAACAGCACACCTTGGAGGAGAGCGTGCTGGCGTTTAAACGCCAGTGAGGCTAGCTATTGGGCGTTTAACGCCCAGTCTGGCACCATTCTGGGCGTTTAACGCCAGAAAGGGGCACCAGACTGG
>NC_029780.3:94301669-94302022 GCF_000817695.3 Arachis duranensis
CCTCAGGATCTGTGGACCCCACAGGATCCCCACCTACCCCACCACTCTCTCTCTCTTCTTCACCCATTCACCAATCACCTCAAACACCTCTTCCCCAAAAACCCTTCACCTATCAAATCCCATCTTTCTCTTCACCACTCACATCCATCCTTCATAAAACCCCACCTACCTCACCATTCAAATTCAAACCACTTTCCCACCCAAACCCTCCCATACATGACCGAACCCTCATCCTCCCCTCTTCCCCACTTTCCATTCTTCCTCATTTCTTATTCTTCTACTCTCTTCTTTCCTCTTTTGCTCAAGGACGAGCAAACATTTTAAGTTTGGTGTGGTAAAAGCATTGCTTTTTG
>NC_029780.3:94302277-94302614 GCF_000817695.3 Arachis duranensis
TGACATGAGATCCGAAGAAGAGGTTGGGAAGTTCTTACCAACTCCATTCAACAAGTCAGAATCTTAATGGTTTAAGAGTTCTATGCCAATGCATGGATCACCAAGAACCATGACCAAAGTATGAACCCGGATCCTAAGAATTGGCTTACTATGGTTCGGGGGAAATACTTGGTTTTTAGTCCGGAAAATGTAAGGTGGCATTCAACTTGCCCATGATGCAAGGAGATGAACATCCTTACACTAGAAGGGTCAACTTTGATAAAAGGTTGGACCAAGTCCTCATGGACATATGTGTGGAAGGAGCCCAATGGAAGAGAGACTCCAAAGGCAAGCCGGT
>NC_029780.3:94310614-94310926 GCF_000817695.3 Arachis duranensis
GCATTCAAGAGAATCCGGAAGGTCTAAACCTTGTCTGTGGTATTCTGAGTAGGATTCAATGATTGAATGACTGTGACGAGCTTCAAACTCTTGAAGGTGGGGCGTTAGTGACAGACGCAAAAGAATCACTGGATTCTATGCCGGCCTGATTGAGACCGACAGATGGATAGCCGTGCCGTGACAGGGTGCATTGAACATTTCCACTGAGAGGATGGGAGGTAGCCACTGACTACGGTGAAACCCTTGCATACAGCTTGCCATGGAAGGAGCTTTGCGTGCTTGAAGAAGAAGACAGTAGGAAAGCAGAGATTC
>NC_029780.3:94311235-94311404 GCF_000817695.3 Arachis duranensis
AGGACATCTTGGACAGTTCAGACAGACCATCATAGAAGATACCTATGATGCTCCATTCAGAAAGCATGTCAGAAGGACACTTTCTGATTAAATTGTTTGTATCTTTCCCAAGCTTCATAGAGGGATTCTCCTTCCTTCTGTCTGAAGGTTTGGACTTCCACTCTAAGCT
>NC_029780.3:94313943-94317189 GCF_000817695.3 Arachis duranensis
AACTCCACCATTGAAAATACATAAGAACAAGGTCTAGGCATGGCCATGAGGCCAGCCTCCCAATGATCTAAGATAGCATAAGAATAAAGATAGCTACCCCGATGAGAATACAATAGCAAAAGGTCTTATTTATAAAGAACTAGTAGCCTAAGGTTTACAAAGATGAGTAAATGACATAAAAATCCACTTCCGGGCCCACCTGGTGTGTGCTTGGGCTGAGCATTGAAGCATTTTCATGTAGAGACTTCTCTTGGAGTTAAACGCCAGCTTTTGTGCCAGTTTAGGCGTTTAACTCCCATTCTTGTGCCAGTTCCGACGTTTAACGCCGGGCAGTTTTGAGCTGATTTGGAACGCCGGTTTGGGCCATCAAATCTCGAAAAAAGTATGGATTATTATATATTTCTGGAAATCCCAGGATGTCGTCTTTCCAACGCCATTGAGAGCGCGCCAATTGGGCTTCTGTAGCTCCAGAAAATCTACTTCGAGTGCAGGGAGGTCAGAATCCAACAACATCTGCAGTCCTTTTCAGCCTCTGAATCAGATTTTTGCTCAGGTCCCTCAATTTCAGGAAGAAAATACCTGAAATCACAGAAAAACACACAAACTCATAGTAAAGTCTAGAAAAGTGAATTTTAACTAAAAACTAATAAAAATATACTAAAAACTAACTAAAACATACTAAAAACATACTAAAAACAATGCCAAAAAGCGTACAAATTATCTGCTCATCAGTCGTAGATTTTTCCTGGATCCTTATTCTGTTACTACCTCCAAAGGATGCCCCTGGACCTTTGGTTTGAGTCATGGGGTTTTCCTTTTGTTGTTGTGTGCTTTAGTCTAAGTGGTATCCATATTTGTCTGAGATGATTTCTGATTTTTCCTGAGTTGTTTTGGTTAGTAACCGATCTTTCTCTTTTTCACTGTAGGACTAGTTGACCCATGTCTTCTCGTAAAAATATTGTTGAGACCTCTTCCAAAGTTCCCAAGGGCATGTCGGATTGGCTGGACTCCCTCGTGTTGATGTGTGTTTCTGTGGTAAATTTTGAGTATTGTGTGGAGCTTAGAAAACATCACCGGATCTGTAGTAGTAGGGATCAGGAGAAGAACTATGAGCTGGTAGCGCCTGACTCCGATGAGAGGGTTTGCTTTCCTTCTCTGACCCAAGGGGAACGCCGCTTCTTTTATGCCTATGGTGCACGAAATTGTTATCACCAAGCATGGCTCCAAAAATTTGGTGCACAATACCATGATTCATACGTCTCTTCACAACTTCGCATAGCTGACCAGCAAGTGCACTGGGTCGTCAAAGTAATACCTTATGTGAGTAAGGGTCTATCCCACGGAGATTGTCGGCTTGAAGCAAGCTATGGTTATCTTGTAAATCTCAGTCAGGCAGATTCAAATGGTTATAGAGTTTTGATAATTAAAAGATAAATAAACATAAAATAAAGATATAGATACTTATGTAATTCATTGGTGGGAATATCTGATAAGCGTATGGAGATGCGTTATTCCTTCTGAATCTCTGCTTTCCTACTGTCTTCATTCAATCATTCATACTCCTTTCCATGGCAAGCTGAATGTTAGGGATCACCGTTGTCAATGGGTACCTCCTGTTCTCTCAGTGAAAATGGTCCTCTACGGTTTCTATACGGCTAATCAACTGTCGGATTTCTCGTCTCGGATGAAAAATACCAGGCACAGCTACCGCATGGCTAATCAGCTGTCGGTTCTCGATCGTGTCGGAATAAGATCCAATGAGCCTTTTGCGTCTGTCACTACGCCCCACAGTCGCGAGTTTGATGCTCGTCACAGTCATCTCATCCCAGATCCTACTCGGAATACCACAGACAAGGTTTAGACTTTCCAGATCTCAGGAATGCTGCCAATTGATTCTAGCTTATACCACAAAGATTCTAATCTCGGATTCAGATGCCCTATTGTCAGAGGGGAGTTGATGTGAATCATTGATTAGAGACCCAAGAGATATGCATTCAAGCTTGTTTTCATGTAGAACGGAAGTGTTTGTCAGGCACGCGTTCATAAGTGAGAATGGTGATGAGTGTCACTTAATCATCACATTCATCATGTTCTTGTGTGCAAATGAATATCTTGGAATTAGAATAAGCGTGAATTGAATAGAAGAACAATAGTACTTTACATTAATACTCGAGGAACAGTAGAGCTCCACACCTTAATCTATGGTGTGTAGAAACTCCACCGTTGAAAATACATAAGTGATGAAGGTCCAAGCATGGCCGAATGGCCAGCCTCCCAAAGTGATCCAAAGATCAAAAGATGATCTAAAGATAGTCTCAAACATGATCTAAAGATATGAGTACAATAGGTAAATGATGCAGAAATCCACTTCCGGGCCCACTTGGTGTGTGCTTGAGCTGAGCATTGAAGCTTTCATGTGTAGAGACTTTTCTTGGAGTTAAATGCCAGTTTTTATGCCAGTTTGGGCGTTTAACTGTAGCTTCTATCTTGTTTCTGGCGTTGGGCAGGAAGTTGGCGTTTGAACGCCAGTTTGTGTCGTCAAAACTCGAGAAAAGTATGGACTATTATATATTGATGGAAAGCCCATGATGTCTAATTTCCAACGCAATTAAGAGCACGCCATTTGGGTTTATGTATCTCCAGAAAATCTATTTCGAGTGTAGAGAGGTCAGAATCCAACAGCATCAGCAGTCCTTTTTTAGCCTCTGAATCAGATTTTTGCTCAGGTCCCTCAATTTCAGCCAGAAAATACCTGAAATCACAGAAAAACATACAAACTCATGGTAAAGTCCAGAAATGTAAATTTTGCTTAAAAACTAACAAAAATTTACTAAAAAGTAGCTAGATCCTACTAAAAACTACCTAAAAACAATGGCAAAAAGCGTATAAATTATCCGCTCATCACAACACCAAACTTAAATTGTTGCTTGTTGGTAGCGCGAAATTGTGATCAATACTTTTCACAAATCAAATAATCCCCGGTAATGAATCCAAAAACTTGGTGTTCAATACCCTGGCATAATCACAACTTCACACAACTAACCAGCAAGTGTACTGGGTCGTCCAAGTAATAAACCTTATGCGAGTAAGGGTCGATCCCACAGAGATTGTTGGTATGAAGCAAGCTATGGTCACCTTGTAAATCTTAGTCAGGCAAACTCAAAAGGGTATGATGATAAACGCATAAAACATAAAGATAAAGATAGAGATACTTATGTAATTCATTGGTAGGAATTTCAGATAAGC
>NC_029780.3:94325455-94326242 GCF_000817695.3 Arachis duranensis
AAGTTGAAGAACAAGTGATATCTTAGAACAAGAACAAGCGGAATTGAATAGAAGAACAATAGTAATTGCATTAATACTCGAGGTACAGCAGAGCTCCACACCTTAATCTATGGTGTGTAGAAACTCCACCGTTGAAAATACATAAGAACAAGGTCTAGGCATGGCCGAATGGCCAGCCTCCCAAAGTGATCAAAAGATCTAAAGATCAAAAGATTCCAAAGATCCAAAGATGATCAAAGGATCTAAAATAATCCAAAGATCCAAAGATGAAAATACAATAGTAAAAGGTCCTACTTATAGAGAACTAGTAGCCTAGGGTGTACAGAGATGAGTAAATGATATAAAAATCCACTTCCGGGCCCACTTGGTGTGTGCTTGGGCTGAGCATTGAAGCATTTTCGTGTAGAGACTCCTCTTGGAGTTAAACGCCAGCTTTGGTGCCAGTTTGGGCATTTAACTCCCATTCTTGTGCCAGTTCCGGCGTTTAACGCTGGGAATTCTGAGGGTGAATTTGAACACCGGTTTGGGCCATCAAATCTTGGGCAAAGTATAGACTATCATATATTGCTGGAAAGCCCAGAATGTCTACTTTCCAACGCCGTTGAGAGCGCGCCAATTGGGCTTCTGTAGCTCCAGAAAATCCGCTTCGAGTGCAGGGAGGTCAGAATCCAACAGCATCTGCAGTCCTTTTCAGTCTCTGAATCAAATTTTTGCTCAGGACCCTCAATTTCAGCCAGAAAATACCTAAAATCACAGAAAAACACACAAACTCATAGTAAAGTCCAGA
>NC_029780.3:94326342-94327143 GCF_000817695.3 Arachis duranensis
TTGTGATCATTAGTGTCTTAGTGTCTATGCCTTAAAGTTATGAATGTCCTATGAATCCATCACCTCTCTTGAATAAAAAAATGTGCTTAATTGAAAAAGAAAAAGAATTGCATGAATTTTGAATTTTATAATAGTTTAATTATTTTGATGTGGTGGCAATATTTTTGTTTTCTGAACGTATGCTTAAACAATGCATATGTCTTTTGAATTTGTGGTTCATGAATGTTGGCTCTTGAAAGAATGATGAAAAAGGAGACATGTTACTGAGGATCTGAAAAATCATAAAAATGATTCTTGAAGCAAGAAAAAGCAATGAATACAAAAAAAAGAGAAAAACGAAAAAAAAGAAAGAAAAAGAAAGAAAAAGAAAGAAATAAAGTTGTGTTCCAAGGCAAAAAGAGTGTGCTTAAGAACCCTGGACACCTCTAGTTGGGGACTCTAGCAAAGCTGAGTCACAATCTGAAAAGGTTCACCCAATTATGTGTCTGTGGCATGTATGTATCCGGTGGTAATACTAGAAGACAGAGTGCTTTGGGCCACGGCCAAGACTCAATAAATAGCTATGTTCAAGAATCATCATACTTAACTAGGAGAATCAATAACACTATCTGGATTCTGAGTTCCTAAAGAATCCAATCATTCTGAATTTCAAAGGATAGAGTGAGATGCCAAAACTATTCAGAGGCAAAAAGCTAAAAGCCCCGCTCATCTAATTAATACTGATCTTCATAGAGGTTTTTGGAATTCATTGCATATTCTCTTCTTTTTATCTCATTTGATTTTCAGTTGCTTGAGGACAAG
>NC_029780.3:94335908-94336793 GCF_000817695.3 Arachis duranensis
AAATTGATTTTGAAAAAGATTTGATTGAAAAGATATGATTTGAAAAAGATTTGATTTGAAAAAAATTTTGAAAACCTGAGAAAAATTTGAATTAAAAACAGAATCTTCCCTCTTGTGCCATCCTGGCGTTAAACTCCCAGAATGGTGCACATTCTGGCATTTAACGCCCAAAGCACTACCCTTTTGGGCGTTAAACGCCCAGCCAGGCACCCTGGCTGGTGTTTAAACGCCAGTTTGTCTTCCTCACTGGGCGTTTTGAACGTCCAGCTTTTTCTGTGTAATTCCTCTGCTGTATGTTCTGAATCTTCAATTCTCTGTATTATTGACTTGAAAAGACACAAATTAAAAATATTTTTGGATTCTTAATAATGAGGAATAATCAAAATGCAACTAAAATCAAGTAACAATGCATGCAGGACACCAAACTTAGCAGTTTGTATACTACTGACACTAACAAAATGAGAATGCAAATAATAAAACACTCAAGTCAAGAGAATTCAAAGATCAGAGCAAGTAAATCATCAAGAACAACTTGAAGATCACTGAAGACACATGAAAAATGCAAGAAGAACAAAAACATGCAATTGACACCAAACTTAAAATGAGACTCTAGACTCAATAAGAAATATTTTTGGTTTTTATGATTTTGTAAAAATTTTTCTGGATTTTTTCGAAAATTAAGTGGAGAAGAAAATAAAGATATCAAAATTCTTAATGAGAATCCCAGGAATTATGCAATGTTAGTCTAAAGCTTCAGTCTAAAGAAATTAGACATGGTTAGCCAAGCTTCAGCAGAACATTGCATTCAAGAGCTAAATTGATGAAGATCAATCAGCTTTGGTGATGATAAGAACATCACCTTGAAACACTAGAATTCATTCTTAA
>NC_029780.3:94337017-94337813 GCF_000817695.3 Arachis duranensis
GACTGGATCGTCCAAGTAATAAACCTTACGCGAGTAAGGGTCGATCCCACAGAGATTGTTGGTATGAAGCATGCTATGGTCACCTTGTAAATCTTAGTCAGGCAAACTCAAATGGTTATGGATGATGTATGAATAAAACATAAAGATAAAGATAGAGACACTTATGTAATTCATTGGTAAGAATTTCAGATAAGCGTATGAAGATGCTTTGTCCCTTCCGTCTCTCTGCTTTCCTACTGTCTTCATCCAATCCTTCTTACTCCTTTCAATGGCAAGCTGTGTGTAGGGTTTCACCGTTATCAGTGGCTACCTCCCATCCTCTCAGTGAAAATGTTCAACGCACCCTGTCATGGCACGACTATTCAGCTGTCGGTTCTCGATCATGTCGGAATAGAATCCAGTGATTCTTTTGCGTCTGTCACTAACGCCCCACAATCGTGAGTTTGAAGCTCGTCACAGTCATTCAATCATTGAATCCTACTCAGAATACCACAGACAAGGTTTAGACCTTCCGGATTCTCTTGAATGCCGCCATCCTCTAGCTTATACCACGAAGATTCCGATCAAGGGATCCAAGAGATAAACATTCAAGCCTTGTTTGCTTGTAGAACAGAAGTGTTTGTCAGGCATTCGTTCATAAGTGAGAATGATGATGAGTGTCAAATAATCATCACATTCATCATGTTCTTGGGTGCAAATGAATATCTTAGAACAAGAAGAAGCTGAATTGAATAGAAGAACAATAGTAATTGCATTAATACTCAAGGTACAGCAGAGCTCCACACCTTAATCTATG
>NC_029780.3:94346432-94348379 GCF_000817695.3 Arachis duranensis
CCTATGATGCTCCATTCAGAAAGCATATCAGAGGTACACTTTCTGATTAATTGTTTGTATTTTTCCCAAGCTTCATAGAGGGATTCTTCTTCCTTCTGTCTGAAGGTTTGGACTTCTACTCTAAGCTTACTCAATTTTTGAGGTGGAAAGAACTTTGCCAAGAAGGCATTGACTAGCTTTTCCCAAGAGTTCAAGCTTTCTTTAGGTTGAGAGTCCAACCATGTTCTAGCTCTGTCTCTTACAGCAAAAGGGAATAGCATAAGTCTGTAGACCTCAGGGTCAACCCCATTAGTCTTGACAGTGTCACGGATTTGCAAGAATTCAGCTAAGAACTGATGAGGATCTTCCAATGGAAGTCCATGGAACTTGCAATTCTGTTGCATTAGAGAAACTAATTGAGGCTTAAGCTCAAAGTTGTTTGCTCCAATGGCAGGGATAGAGATGCTTCTCCCATAAAAGTCGGGAGTAGGTGCAGTAAAGTCACCCAGCACCATCCTTGCATTGTTGGCATTGTTGTTGTTTTTGGCTGCCATGGGTTCTTCGTCTTTGAAGATTTCTGTTAGGTCTTCTACAGAGAGTTGTGCTTTGGCTTCTCTTAGCTTTCTCTTCAAGGTCCTTTCAGGTTCAGGATCAACTTCAACAAGAATGCTTTTGTCCTTGCTCCTGCTCATAAGAAAGAGAAGGGAACAAGAAAATGTGGAATCCTCTATGTCATAGTATAGAGATTCCTTTAGGTGTCAGAGGAAAAGAAAAATAGAAGACAGAAGTAGAAAATTCGAACTTATCAAAGAAGATGGAGTTCGAATTTTGCATTAAGGAATAGTGTTAGTCCACAAATAGAAGGATGTGAGAAGAGGGGAAGTAATTTTCGAAAATCAAGTAAAAGATTTTGAAAACATTTTAAAAAAAACACTAATTGATTTTCGAAAATAAAAGTGGGAAAGAAATCAAGTGATTTTTGAAAAAGAATTTTAAATTAGAAATCAAAAAGATCTGATTGAAAACTATTTGAAAAAAATGTGGTTAAGAAGATATGATTAGTTTTAAAAAGATGTGATTGAGGAGATATGATTTGAAAAACATTTTTTTTAAAAGGATTTGATTTTGAAAATTAAAAACTTTGCTAACAAGAAAAGATATGATTCAAACATTAAACCTTTCTCAACAGAAAAGGCAACATACTTGAAATGTTGAATCAAATCATTAATTGATAGCAAGTATTTTTAAAAATAGAAAGAAATTGATTTTGAAAACATATGATTGAAAAGATTTGATTTTGAAGATTGATTTGAAAAAGATTTGATTTTGAAAAACTTTGAAAACCTGAAAAAAATTTGATTTGAAAACAAAATCTTCCCCCTTGTGCCATCCTGGCGTTAAACGCCCAGAATGGTGCACATTCTGGCGTTTAACGCCCAAAACTATACCCTTTTGGGCGTTAAACGCCCAACCAGGTACCCTGGCTGGCGTTTAAACGCCAGTTTTCCTTCTTCACTAGGCGTTTTGAATGCCCAGCCTTTTTCTGTGTAATTCCTCTACTGTATGTTCTGAATCTTCAATTTCCTGTATTATTGACTTGAAAAGACACAAATTAAAAATATTTTTGGATTTTTAATAATCAAAATGCAACTAAAATCAAATAACAATGCATGCAAGACACCAAACGTAGCAGTTTGTATACTACTGACACTAATGCAAATGAGACACATAAACACTCAAGTCAAGAGAATTCAAAGACCATAGTAAGAAATCATCAAGAATTACTTGAAGATCCTTAAGACACATGAATGAATGCAATTGACACCAAACTTAAAATGAGACACTAGACTCAAACAAGAAATATTTTTGGATTTTATGATTTTGTAAATTTTTTTTTTGTGTTTTTCGAAAATTAAGTGGAAAAAGAAAATAAAGGTATCAAAATTCTTAATGAGAATTCCAGGAATC
>NC_029780.3:94348600-94349217 GCF_000817695.3 Arachis duranensis
GCGCCAAAAACTTGGTGCACGAAATTGTGATCAATACTTTTCACAAATCAAATAATCCCCGGTAATGAATCCAAAAACTTGGTGTTCAATACCATGGCATAAACACAACTTCGCACAACTAACCAGCAAGTGTACTGGGTCGTCCAAGTAATAAACCTTACGCGAGTAAGGGTTGATCCCACAGAGATTGTTGGTATGAAGCAAGCTATGGTCACCTTGTAAATCTTAGTCAGGCAAACTCAAATGGGTATGATGATAAACGCATAAAACATAAAGATAAAGATAGAGATACTTATGTAATTCATTGGTAGGAATTTCAGATAAGCGTATGAAGATGCCTTCTCTTCCGTCTCTCTGCTTTCCTACTGTCTTCATCCAATCCTTCTTCTTCCTTTCCATGGCAAGCTTAAGCAAGGGTTTCACTGTTGTCAGTGGCTACCTCCCATCCTCTCAGTGGAAATGTTCAACGCACCCTGTCACGGCACGGCTATCCATCTGTCGGTTCTCGATTAGGCCGGAAAAGAATCCAGTGATTCTTTTGCGTCTGTCACTAACGCCCCGCCCTCAGGAGTTTGAAGCACGTCACAGTCATTCAATCATTGAATCCTACTCAGAAT
>NC_029780.3:94349640-94361156 GCF_000817695.3 Arachis duranensis
TTTGGGCCATCAAATCTTGGGCAAAGTATAAACTATCATATATTGCTGGAAAGCCCAGAATGTCTACTTTCCAACGCCGTTGAGAGCGCGCCAATTGGGCTTCTGTAGCTCCAGAAAATCCGCTTCGAGTGCAGGGAGGTCAGAATCCAACAGCATCTGCAGTCCTTTTCAGTCTCTGAATCAAATTTTTGCTCAGGACCCTCAATTTCAGCCAGAAAATACCTAAAATCACAGAAAAACACACAAACTCATAGTAAAGTCCAGAAAAGTGAATTTTAACTAAAAACTAATAAAAATATACTAAAAACTAACTAGATCATACTAAAAACATACTAAAAACAATGCCAAAAAGCGTATAAATTATCCGCTCATCACTTGTCCCCAAGCAACTAAAAATCAAATAGGATAAAAAGAAGAGAATATACAATAAATCTCACAATATCAGTGAAACTTAGTCCCAATTAGATGAGCGGGGCTAGTAGCTTTTTGCTTTTGAACAGTTTTGGCATCTCACTTTATCATTTGAAATTTAGAATGATTGGCATCTATAGGAACTCAGAATTTTAGATAGTGTTATTGATTCCCCTAGTTCAGTATGTTGATTATTGAACACAGCTACTTTATGAGTCTTGGTCGTGACCCTAAGCACTTTATTTTCCAGTATTACCACCGGATACATAAATACCACAGACACATAATTGGGTGAACCTTTTCAGATTGTGACTCAGCTTTGCTAAAGTCCCCAGTTAGAGGTGTCCAGAGTTCTTAAGCACATTCTTTTTACTTTGGATCACGACTTTAACCACATAGTCTCAAGTTTTTCACTTGGACCTTCATGACACAAGCACATGGTTAAGGACAGCTTGATTTAGCCGCTTTGGCCTGGATTTTATTTCCTTGGGCCCTCCTATCCATTAATGCTCAAGGCCTTGGATCCTCTTTACCCTTGCCTTTTGGTTTAAATGGCTATTGGCTTTTTCTGCTTGCTTTTTCTTTTTCTTTCTTTCTCTCTTTTCTTTTTTTTTTGCCATTTTTTTCACTGCTTTTTCTTGCTTCAAGAATCAATTTCATTATTTTTCAGATTATCAATAACATTTCTCTTTGTTCATCATTCTTTCAAGAGCCAACAATTTTAACATTCATAAACTTCACTATAAAAATATGCACTGTTCAAGCATTCATTCAGAGAACAAAAAGTATTACCACCATATCAAAATAATTAAACTAATTTCAAGATAAAAATTGAAATTCAAGTACTTCTTATTCTTTTGTAATTAGGTACATTTTTCATTTAAGAGAGGTGAAGGATTCATGAAATTATTCATAGCTTTAAGACATGGATACTAGACACTAATGATCATGTAATAAAGACACAAACATAGACAAACATAAAGCATCAAATTCGAAAAATAGAAAAATAAGAACAAGGAAATCAAAGAACGGGTCCACCTTAGTGATGGTGGCTAGTTCTTCCTCTTGAAGATCTAATGGAATGCCTGAGTTCCTCTATGTCTCTTCCTTGCCTTTGTTGCTCCTCTCTCATAGCTCTTTGATCTTCTCTAATCTCATGGAGAATGATGGAGTGCTCTTGGTGCTCCACCCTTAGTTGGTCCATGTTGTAACTTAAGCCTTCCAAAGAGGTGTTGAGTTGCTCTCAATAGTTGTGTGGAGGAAAATGCATCCCTTAAGGCATCTCAGGGATTTCTTGATGAGGAATTTCCTCATACTCTTGTTGAGGTCTATGGGTGGGCTCTCTTGTTTGCTCCATCCTTTTTTTAGTGATGGGCTTGTCCTCTTCAATGAGGATGTCTTCTTCTATGACAATTCTAACTAAATTGCATAGGTGACAGATGAGATGAGGGAAGGCTAACCTTGCCAAAGTAGAGGACTTGTCAGCCACCTTGTAGAGTTATAGAGGTATGATCTCATGAACTTCCACTTCCTCTCCAGTCATGATCTATGGATCATGATAGCCCGATCTACAGTCACTTCAGATCGGTTGCTAGTAGGAATGATGGAGCGTTGGATGAACTCCAACCATCCTCTAGCCACAGGCTTAAGGTCTGATCTTCTCAATTGAACCGGCTTGCCTCTTGAGTCTCTTTTCCATTGAGCTCCATCCACACATATGTCCATGAGGACCTGGTCTAACCTTTGATCAAAGTTGACCCATCTAGTGTAGGGGCGTGCGTTTTCTTGCATCATTGGCAAGTTAAATGCCAACCTTATATTTTCCAGACTGAAATCTAAGTATTTCCTCCGAACCATTGTAAGCCAATTCTTTGGATTTGGGTTCATACTTTGATCATGGTTTCTAGTGATCCATGCATTGGCATTGAATTCTTGAACCATTAAGATTTTGACTTGTTGAATGGGGTTGGTGAGAACTTCCCAACCTCTTTTTCGGATCTCTTGTCGGATCTCCGGATACTCATTCTTCTTGAGCATGAAAGGAACCTCAGGGATCACTTTCTTTTTATTCACAACTTCTATAGAAGTGGTCTTGATGGACCTTTGAGATGAATCTCTCCATCTCTTATGACTCGGAGGTGGAAGCTTTTGCCTTCCCTTTCCTCTTTCTAGAGGTTTTTCCGGCCTTAGGTGCCATAAATGGTTATGAAAAAACAAAAAGCAATGCTTTTACCACACCAAACTTAAAAGGTTTGCTCGTCCTCGAGCAAAAGAAGAAAGAAAGAAGGGGAAAAAGAAGAAAATGGAGATGATGGGAGAGATAGGTTCAGCCAAGGGAGGGTTTTTGGGGAAGAGGGATGGAGGTGATTGGTAAAGAGAATATAAGGAAGATAATAGGATTTGATAGGTGATTGGTGTTTTGGGTAGAGTGTGAGGGGGAAAGAGAGGTGGGGTAGGTGGGGATCCTGTGGGGTCCACTGATCCTGAGGGGTCAAGGACTTCTCATCCCTGCTCCATTTAGGCGTGCAAAAATGCCCTTAGAATGCAATTCTGATGTTTAACGCCAGACTGCTACTTCTTTCTGGCGTTAAACACTAGTCTGGTGCCCATTTCTGGCGTTAAACTCTAGTCTGGTGCCCATTTCTGGCGTTAAACACCCAAAATGGTGCCAGACTGGGCGTTTGACGCCCATCCTGCTACCCATATTGGCGTTTAAACGCCAGTAAGTTTTTCCTCCAGGGTGTGCTATTTTTAATGCTGTTTTTTGATTTTGCTTTGATTTTTGCAGTTGTTTTTGTGACTCCACATGATCATCAACCTAAAGAAAACATAAAATAACATAGATAAATAAAAATTGGGTTGCCTCCCAATAAGCACTTCTTTAATGTCAATAGCTTGACAGTGAGCTCTCATGGAGCCTCACAAACATTCAGAGCATGGTTGGGGCTTTCCATCACCAAACTTAGAGTTTGGTTGTGGCCTCTCAACACCAAACTTAGAGTTTGGTTGTGGCCTCCCAACACCAAACTTAGAGTTTAAATGTGGGGGCTTTTTTTGACTCTGTATTGAGAGAAGCTTTTCATGCTTCTTCTCCATGTGTACAGAAGGAGAACCTTGAGTCTTGAATACAAGGTAGTCCTCATTCAATTGAAGGACCAACTCTCCTCTATCAACATCAATCACAGCTTTTGCTGTGGCTAGAAAAGGTCTGCCAAGGATGATGGATTCATCCTCATCCTTCCCAGTGTCTAGGATTATGAAATCAACAGGAATGTAAAGGCCTTCAACCTTCGTAGCACGTCCTCTACTAGTCCATAAGCTTGTTTCATTGATTTGTCTGCCATCTCTAGTGAGATTTTTGCAGCTTGTACCTCAAAGATTCCTAGTTTTTCCATTACAGAGAGTGTCATGAGGTTAATATCTGACCCTAGGTCACACAGAGCCTTTTCAAAGGTCATGGTGCTTATGGTACATGGTATTAAGAATTTACCAGGATCATATTTCTTTTGAGGTAAAATTTGCTGAACCCAGGTATTCAGTTCATTAATGAGCAATGGAGGTTCATCCTCCCAAGTCTCATTACCAAATAGCTTGGCGTTCAGCTTCATGATTACTCCTAAATACTGGGCAACTTGCCCTTCAGCAATGTCTTCATCTTCTTCAGAAGATGAATAGTAATCATAGCTCATGAATGGTAGTAGGAAGTTCAATGGAATCTCTATGGTCTCTGTATGAGCCTCAAATTCTTTTGGTTCCTTATTGGGGTACTCTTTAATGGCCAGTAGACGTTCCCTGAGGTCTTTCTCACTGGGAATCATTGCCTTTTCACTCTCTCCAGTTTCGGCCATGTTGGTCATAGTTATGGCCTTGCATTCTCTTTTGGATTCTCTTCTGTATTGCTTGGGAGAGTGTTAGGAGAAGTTTCAGTAGCCCTTTTACTCAGCTGACCCACTTGTGCCTCCAAGTTTCTGATGAAGGACCTTGTTTCATTCATGAAACAGAGAGTGGCCTTAGATAGATCAGAGACTATATTTGCTAAGCTAGATGGATTCTACTCAGAATTCTCTATCTGTTGCTGAGAGGATGATGGAAAAGGCTTGCCATTGCTAAACCTGTTTCTTCCACCATTATTATTGTTAAAGCCTTGTTGAGGCTTTTGTTGATCCTTCCATGAAAAATTTGGATGATTTCTCCATGAGGGATTATAGGTGTTTCCATAGGCTTCACCCATGTAATTCACCCCTGCCATTGTAGGGTTCTCAGGATCATAAGCTTCTTCTTCAGTAGATGCTTCTTTAGTACTGTTGGATGCATTTTGTAATCCATTCAGACTCTGAGAAATCATATTGACTTGCTGAGTCAACATTTTGTTCTGAGCTAATATGGCATTTAGAGCATCAATTTCAAGAACTCCCTTCTTCTGTGGTGTCCCATTATTCACAGGATTTCTTTCAGAGGTGTACATGAACTGGTTATTTACAACCATTTCAATGAGTTTCTGAGCTTCTGCAGGCATTTTCTTCAGGTGAATAGATCCACCTGCAGAATGGTCCAATGACATCTTAGACAATTCAGACAGACCATCATAGAATATATCCAGGATGGTCCATTCTAAGAGCATGTTAGACGGACACTTTTTGGTCAGTTGCTTGTATCTTTCCCAAGCTTCATAAATGGATTCACCTTCTTTCTGCCTGAAGGTTTGAACATCCACTCTAAGCTTGCTCAGCTTTTGAGGAGGAAAGAATTTGGCTAAGAAAGCTGTGACCAGCTTATCCCAAGAGTTCAGGCTATCTCTAGGTTGAGAGTCTAACCATATTCTAACTCTGTCTCTTACAGCAAAAGGGAAAAACATAAGCTTATAGACCTCAGGATCAACCCCATTGGTCTTAACAGTATCACAGATCTGCAAGAATTCAGTTAAGAACTGAAAGGGATCTTCTGATGGAAATCTATAAAACTTGCAATTCTGTTGCATCAGAGAAACTAATTGAGGCTTTAGCTCGAAATTATTTTCTCCAATGGCAGGGATTGAGATGCTTCTTCCATGGAAATTGGAATTTGGTGCAGTGAAGTAACCAAGCATCTTCCTTGCATTGTTGTTGGGTTCGGCCATTACTTCTTTTTCGAGATTCTCTGTAAGGTTTTCTCTGGACTGTTGTGCTTTAGCTTCTCTTAGCTTCTTCTTTAGAGTCCTTTCAAGTTCAGGGTCAGCTTCAACAAGAATGTTCTTGTCCTTGCTCCTGTTCATATGAAAAAGAATAGAACAGAAAGGAAGAGGAATCCTCTATGTCATAGTATAGAGATTCCTTAAGGTGTTAGAGGAAAATAAGAATAGGAGGGTGAGGTAGATAGAGGCGAATTCGAACATATAAGGAATGAGAGAGTCTGAATTGCTAGTAGAGGAGAAGTGTTAGTGATTAAATAGAAAGAGATGAGAGAGAGGAAATTTTCGAAAATTAAATCAAACTTTAAAATAATTAGTTAATTAAAAAGAATTTTGAAAAATGGTTAATGGTTTTCAAAAATAACATGAGAAAGTGGTTAGGTGGTTTTGAAAAAGATAAGAAATAATGAATTTGAAAAGATAAGAAGTTAGAAAAGATTTTTGAAATAAAAAATTTGAAAAAGATATGATTTGAAAAAGATTTGATTGAAAAAAAGATATGTTTGAAAAGATATGATTGAAAACAAATTTTTGAAAAAAATTTGTTTTCTTTTTAAATTTGATGACTTGACTAACAAGAAATTAAAAGATAGGATTCTAAAATTCAAATATTGAACCTTTCTTAACAAGAAAGTAACAAAACTGAAATTTTTGAATCACAACATTAATTGTTAGCAAGGATTTTTGAAAATATTGAAAGAAAAAAGAAAAAGATTTGAAAAAAATTGATTTTGAAAAAGATATGATTGATAAAAGAGGATAGTAAAAAGATAAGATTTTGAAAAATTAGTTTTAAAACTTGAAAATTTGAAAAAGATTTGAATTGAAAACAAAATCTCCTCTTTGGTGCTATCCTGGCGTTAAACGCCCAGAATGGTATCTATTCAGGCGTTTAACGCCCAAAATACTACCTCCTTGGGCGTTAAATGCCCAGCCAGATACCCTGACTGGCGTTTAAACTCCAGAATTCCTTCCTCACTGGGCATTTTGAATGCCCATCTTTTTCTCTTTGATTCCTCTGCTGTATGTTCTGAATCTTCAATTCTCTGTATTATTGACTTGAAAAGAAATAATTTTGAAGTTTTTTTTTACTTTTTAATGAGAAGAAGGAAAAAACAACAAAATGAAACTAATTATGAAAAATTAGAATCAAACAGGTAATGCAAGAACGCTTTGAATGTCAAGATCAACACCAAGAACATATTTTTTCAAAATTTTTTAAGAAAAGAAATACATGCAAGACACCAAACTTAGAAATTTTCATACTAGAGACACTAACAAATTGAGAATGCACACGAGAAACAATAAAAGACACAAAACAAGAGAATTTAAAGATTAGACAAAGAAGATCATGAAGAACAACTTGAAGATCATGAAGAACACACGAAAACATTTTCGAAAAATGCAAGAATACAAACATGCAATTGACACCAACTTAAAAATTGACACTAGACTCAAACTAGAAACACAAAATATTTTTGATTTTATGATTTTATAATTTTTTTGTGTATTTTTTGAAAATTATTTTGGAAAGACGAAAAAGAAGAATAAAATTTTTGAAAGATTTTTGAAAACTTTTTGGAAATAAAATAAAGGTTGAAACAAAAAGAAAATTACATAATCTGAGCAACAAGATGAACCGTCAGTTGTCCAAACTCGAACAATCTCCAGCAACGACGCCAAAACTTGGTGCATGAAATTGTTATCACCAAGCATGGCTCCAAAAACTTGGTGCACAATACCATGATTCACACGTCTCTTCACAACTTCCCACAGCTGACCAGCAAGTGCAGTGGGTCGTCTAAGTAATACCTTACGTGAGTAAGGGTCGAGCCCACGGAGATTGTCGGCTTGAAGCAAGCTATGGTCATCTAATGGTTATAGAGTTTTGATAATTAAAAGATAAATAAACATAAAATAAAGATAGAGATACTTATGTAATTCATTGGTGGGAATTTCAGATAAGCGTATGGAGATGCGTTATTCCTTTTGAATCTCTGCTTTCCTACTGCCTTCATTCAATCATTCATACTCCTTTCCATGCTAAGCTATAAGTTGGGGATCACCATTGTCAAGGGCTACCTCCGTCCTCTCAGTGAAAATGGTCCTCTATGGTTTCTATATGGCTAATCCGGATTTTTCGTCTCGGATGAAAAATACAAGGCACAGCTACCGCATGGCTAATCAGCTGTCGGTTCTCGATCGTGTCGGAATAAGATCCAATGATCCTTTTGCGTCTGTCACTACACCCCACAATCACGAGTTCAAGCTTGTCACAGTCATCCCTTCCCAGATCCTACTCGGAATATCACAGACAAGGTTTAGACTTTCCGGATCTCAGTAATGCTGCCAATTGATTCTAGCCTATACCAAGAAGATTCTAATCTCGGATTCAGATGCCCCATTGTCAGAGGGAAGTCGATGTGAATCGTTGATCAGAGACCTAAGAGATATGCATTCAAGCTTGTTTTCATGTAGAACGGAAGTGTTTGTCAAGCACGCGTTTATAAGTGAGAATGGTGATGAGTGTCACTTGATCATCACATTCATCATGTTCTTGTGTGCGAATGAATATCTTGGAATCAGAATAAGCATGAATTGAATAGAATAACAATAGTACTTTGCATTAATACTCGAGGAACAGCAGAGCTCCACACCTTAATCTATGGTGTGTAGAAACTCCACCGTTGAAAATACATAAGTGATGAAGGTCCAGGCATGGCCGAATGGCCAGCCTCCCAAAGTGATCCAAAGATCAAAAGATGATCCAAAGATAGTCTCAAAAATGATCTAAAGATATGAGTACAATAGTAAAAGGTCCTATTTATACTAGACTAGTTACTAGGGTTTACAAAAATAAGTAAATGATGCAGAAATGCACTTCCGGGCCCACTTGATGTGTGCTTGGGCTGAGCATTGAAGCTTTCATGTGTAGAGACTTTTCTTGGAGTTAAACGCCAGTTTTTATGCCAGTTTGGGCGTTTAACGCCAAAATAGGACAGGAAGTTGGCGTTTGAACGCCAGTTTGCATCGTCAAAAATCGAGCAAAGTATGAACTATTATATATTGCTGGAAAGCCCAGGATGTCGAATTTCCAACGCAATTGAGAGCGTGCCATTTGGGTTTCTGTAGCTCCAGAAAATTCATTTTAAGTGTAGGGAGGTCAGAATCCAACAACATCAGCAGTCCTTTTTCAGCCTCTGAATTAGATTTTTGCTCAGGTCCCTCAATTTCAGCCAAAAAATACCTGAAATCATAGAAAAACACACAAACTCATAGTAAAGTTCAGAAATGTGAATTTTACTTAAAAACTAATAAAAATATACTAAATAGTAGCTAGATCCTACTAAAAACTACCTAAAAACAATGCCAAAAAGCGTATAAATTATCCGCTCATCAGCCTATGATTACTTTTTTAGCCAACTGAACATTATCCTACCTTTTACTTCTTTTGAGACCAACTTACTGTGGTCGTGTAATGTAGCTCCATCTCAGCTTCATCCGAACTCCTGGGGCTTTATTAAGATTTTTAAGTTGCTGTGCCAAGAGTTGGATGTCAAGCCTTCTCAAACCCTCTTTCTTTACCTCTTTGTTTTGACCACACCTAGGACTTCCAAAAAGAAAGCTTCTTGGATATCTTTCCAGTCTGCCCAATAAATGAAAGTTTTTTTCATGTATGACGAGTCCTTTAGGGATTTTAAGAACTACTTTTTTAAGGTCCGAGCTGTTGAGGGAGTTCGACCATTTTTCTTAGAGTCGAATAATGAACCTGCCTTCCCCTTATGCTGGCAAAAGAATGTTGTGGTGTCTAGATATTCATGGGAGATGCTTGATGAGGTTGAGCAGGCTTTTGTAAGTGTGTTGGAGGAGATTTGGGGGCAACCCCCCCATCTCAACACAGAGATCCTTAGGGGATCCCTCACTTCTCCGAGCTGAGCTGGGTAGTGGTCGACTTCCTTTTTGCTTTTACTTGCTTTTGTTTCTGTTTCTTCCAGTTTTTGTAACTTGGTGTTTTGCTGTGCTTTTTCAGAGATGGTTAAAAATAATGATTCCATGAAGGCCTTTAAGAAGGCGAAGAAAGCTACGGCTACCCAAAACGTCTCGGCCAAGGCTGCTGGGGAGGGATCCTTTCAAGTTCCTCCTAAGAAGCCGACTTTAGGAGCTTCTAGGCCGAGGAGGGTGATCCCTACTCCTTAAGTTCATTTGGTTGATCCCCCCAAACTTCTGCTACTACCTCTTCTCTTACTGCTGGCCCTCTGCTGAAAAAATAAAAGACTGTTGAGCCCTTTAACCTTGATGCCCCCGACTTTGATGCTGTGGGGTTTGTTGATCATCAAATTGCTCCTTATGGTGTCGTGCCTACGGATGATGTTTCCAATATTCGTCATTTGGATTTTATCACCCGAAGCAGCATTAAGATGATACACATGGGAGCAGCCTTATTTCGAACTGCCCAGGATCTTCCCATTCATTTGACAAAGGCTTTTATGGAGGAGGCCAAATCAGAATTTGACAGGATTAAGGGATTGAAGGAGGAGCTTGAGAAAAAGGTGGCAAAGTTGGAGAAGGAGTTTGAAGGTGAGAAGACTCGGGCTACTGCTGTGGTAGCTTTTGCAAATCTGGCTGAGGAGATGGCGTAGAAGCAAAAGGAAGGCTATATTCGAACTTATGGTGAGATGGTAGAGCTTAGAGAGAGGCTGAAATCTACTCACGCTGAATACACCGAGCTCCAGAGCCATCTTGTGGGCAGTATGACTTTTGCCTATGAGAACTTGAAGGCTCAAGTCCGAGTTCTTGCACCTGAGCTCGACCTGACTCTCTTCAGTTTGGACAATATTGTAGAAGATGGGAAGATCGTCCCTGCATCAGATGATGATGATGATGATGTAGATCCACCTCCTATGCCATCCACCAAGGTTTCCATTCCCCCGACTTCCCCAGCTCCTGCATCTGAGGTCAGTCGTCCCGAGTCTATCCTGATGTTCAGATTCTGACTTCGCCGGATGGGACAGTTGATGCCATCCCTCTTGCGACTCGTCCTCCTTCACCTCGGGATGCTGCCACTAAAGAACCTTTGAATCCTTTGTAATTTCTGTTTTGGTATTTTATGGCCCGACTTGTGGGTCTTTGACCTTCTAGATTTTTCTTTGATGTATTTTGGTATAGCCTGATCTTGTAGGCTTTTGGATATTTTAGTTGCTTTTCTTTAGCAACTCTATTTAGAAAAACAAAGTAGTTTCCTTAAGCTCTTGAAGTTGACTTTCGGGTGGCCTCTTGAGTCTTCAACAGTAGCTTTGTTTTTCGTGACATGCTTGCAGCTTTGTTGATACTTCCCGGAATCTTTAGAATGTTTGGAATTTTGTTGTCCGACCTCTTTCTGCGTTTAGTCAAAAAATGGCTTTTGAGACCAGCTCTGTTCGACTTTATTCTATTTTAGTATTCCCATAGAATACTTGATTTTGGTGGGGTCATGGCTTTTTCGGGTCCGGCAGTATCCCTTTTAGCGCAGGCCTTCTGGTGGGCGAAATCGTGATTCATTCTTTTCACTTCAACAATCCAAGGTAATGGCTCCAAAGACTTGGTACACAGAACCATGGTCCAAAATTAACTTCACAGTCTCGCTCAACTAACCAGCAAGTGCACTGGGTCGTCCAAGTAATACCTTACGTGAGTAAGGGTCGATCCCACGGAGATTGTTGGTATGAAGCAAGCTATGGTCACCTTGTAAATCTCAGTTAGGCAGATTAAAAGGTTTTGGGTTTCAAAAATTAATAATAAAAAGAAAATAAAAGGGATAGAAATACTTATGTAAATTAATAGTGGGAATTTCAGATAAGTGTATGGAGATGCTGTGCTCCTCTTGAATCTCTACTTTCCTATTACAGTCATCCAATCCTTCCTACTCCTTTCCATGGCAAGCTGTATGTAGGGCATCACC
>NC_029780.3:94361196-94361563 GCF_000817695.3 Arachis duranensis
CACATTCATCAAAGTTAAGTGTAACGTATATCTTGGAATAAGAATAAAAGAGAACTGAATAGAAAGTAATAGTAATTGTATGGAAACTTGAGGTACAGCAGAGCTCCACACCCTTAATCTATGGTGTGCAGAAACTCCACCGTTGAAAATATATAAGTGAAAGGTTCAGGCATGGCTGAATGGCCAGCCCCCATGATCTGAGAACTAATCGTCCCAAGATGTCTAATACACTAGTAAAAGGTCCTATTTATAATAAACTAGCTACTAGGGTTTACAGGAATAAGTAATTGATGCATAAATCCACTTCCGGGGCCCACTTGGTGTATGTTTGGGCTGAGCTTGATCTATCCACGAGATGAGGCTTCTT
>NC_029780.3:94361653-94365675 GCF_000817695.3 Arachis duranensis
GTTTAACTCCAGACAGCAGCATGTACTTGGCGTTCAATGCCAAGTTTCGTCGTCAATTTCTGAATAAAGTATGGACTATTATATATTGCTGGAAAGCTTTGGATGTCTACTTTCCAACGCCGTTGAGCGCGTGCCATTTGGAGTTCTGTAGCTCCAGAAAATCCATTTTGAGTGCAGGGAGGTCAGATTCCAACAGCATCAGCAGCCCTTTTATCAGCCTTTTTCAGAGTTTTGCTCAAGTCCCTCAATTTCAGCCAGAAATTACCTGAAATCACAGAAAAACACACAAACTCATAGTAAAGTCCAGAAATGTTAATTTAACATAAAAACTAATGAAAACATCCCTAAAAGTAACTTGAACTTACTAAAAACTACCTAAAAACAATGCCAAAAAACGTATAAATTATCCGCTCATCACCTTCCGTTTGGTCGACTTTTCTTGTCGGATCTCCTCGAGTTATTTCTAATAATCCATTTTTATTTGGATCTCGTTGGATCTCTTTTTTTTATAGATTTACTTTCTATAACCCTGTTGCTTTAATCGGCTCGGGCCGACTTCTTCGTCTCGGTCCATTCTAAGTTATTTCTAGTAATCCATTTTGTTTGGACCTTGCCAGGTTTCTTTTATGGATTACTTTTTATAACTTTTGTAACTTTTTAGGCCGATTTCGTCATGTCGGTCCTTTCTAAGTTACTTCTAGTAATCCATTTTCAGGGATGGCTAGGCCTCTTTCCTATGGATTTATTTTTTTATAACTTTTGCTGTTTGACTGGTCTGACTTATTTATGTCGGTCCGTCTTTAAGTTATTTTTAGTAACCCATTTTTATTAAGACCTCGTCAGGTCCTTTCCTATGGATCACTTTTGATAACTTCTTGCATTATTCTGTTTTGTCACTTTTCATCTTGCCGATTTTGATCCTTGCTTGGCCGACTTTTGATGAATTCGATTTTCATCTTTGTCGACTTCATCGTGATCGAGCAGTGAATTTGGTTTTCACTTTTGTCAATTTGTAGCTTTATAATCAGGCGATGATTTTTTGCGTTTCAGATTAATGCATCTTGATAAAGAGAGTTTGTAGAAAATATGAAAAAAACTTTGTTCAAAATAGAAAATATGCAAATATATACATGTGGGTGCTCACCTTTCTTAAGTTAGGTAATTTGTAGATCTTGGCTTGATGCCTCATTAAAAAACCTTTTTCAGGAAAAAGAGTGCACCTTTGTCCTAAGATCTTTTATTACCTTTTAACTATAATACCTTCTTAAGTTACAAGCGTGCCATGACCTTGGTAGCTCTCGCTCCTCGAGTTCGGACACTTTGTAGTAGCCCTTTTCTAATACCTCTGTGACTCAATATGGTCCTTTCCAGTTAGCCGCTAGCTTCCCCTCTTCGGGTCGACTTGTTTCGATGTCATTTCGGATTAGGATGAGGTCATTGTTAGCGAAGCTTCGCTGCACTACCTTTCGATTGTATCTTGAGGCCATGCGACGTTTTAATGCTTCTTCTCTGATCCGAGCTCTTTCTCGGACTTCCAGGAGTAGGTCGAGCTCTTCCCTTTGAATTTGGGAGTTGGCTTCTTCGCTGTAGAGGATTGTCCTGGGGGATCCTTCTTTGACCTCTATCGGTATCATTGCCTCCATTCCATAAGCCAATCGGAAGGGTGATTCCTTTGTGGTGGAGTGTTGAGTTGTCCGATATGTCCATAGGACTTATGGGAGCTCTTCAACCCAGGCTCCCTTTGTGTCCTGTAGCCTTCGTTTCAACACGGCTAGTATGACTTTATTGGAAACTTCTGCTTGTCCGTTAGCCTGTGGGTGTTCTACGGATGTGAATTGGTACTTTATCTTCAGGTCAGCTACCAACTTTCTAAAGCCTGCGTCTGTGAATTGAGTGCCATTGTCTGTGGTGATGGAGTAAGGAACCCCAAAACTCGTGACAATGTTCATATATAGGAATTTCTGACTTCTTTGGGCAGTGGCCTTGGCTAGGGGCTCTGCCTCAATCCATTTTGTGAAATAATCTACCCCTACAATAAGGAATTTGACCTGTCCCAATCGTTGGGAGAAGGGCCCGAGGAGGTCGAGTCCCCACTTTGCAAATGGCTATGGTGATGTTACGCTAATGAGTTCTTCTGGTGAGGCGATGTGGAAGTTAGCATGCTTCTGACATGGTGGACATGTCTTAACGAACTCGTTAGCTTCTTTTTGTAAGGTCGGCCAAAAGAATCTGGCTCGGAGTACTTTATTGACAAGAGCTCTTACTCCGAGATGATTGCCACATGTGCCGCTGTGTATCTCTTCTAGAACCTCCTTTGTGTTAGAGGCCGGCACACATTTTAATAGAGGTGTCGAAATCCCTCTCTTGTATAAGATGTTGTTTATGATAGTGTAATACTCTGCCTCCCGCTTTAGCCTTTTTGCCTCTTTCTTATCTGTAGGGAGTGTCTCTAATTTGAGGTAGCTGATTATGGGAGTCATCCAATCTTGATCATGACCTGATATGGCTAGGACTTTTTCTTCTTCTAAGATTGACGGGTTCTGCAGAATTTCCTAGATGAGGCTCCTATTATTGCCCCCTGGTTTGGTGTTGGCTAATTTTGAGAGTGCGTCAGCTCGATTATTCTGTTCCCGAGGTATATGTCGGATCTCATATTCCTGGAATTGTCCGAGTTATTCCATAGCGGGATCTTTGGCTTGGTAGGTCCCTGCTATTTGCGAGGTGACAACCTGTGAACCGCTAAAGATGACAAATTTTTGGACTCCGACTTCTTTAGCCAGCTTCAAACCAGCCAATAGCGCCTCATACTCAGTTTGATTATTAGAAGCAGGGAACTCAAAATTTAGGGAGAGTTCGATTTAGGTTCCCTGATTACTTTCTATTATTACTCCTGCTCCACTCCCGGTTTCATTTGAAGAGCCGTCCACATATAGATTCCAATTTGTAGGGATTTCTGGGGTGTCAGTGTACTCTGTAATGAAGTCGGCTAAATATTGTGATTTGATGGCTGTTCGAGCTTCATATTGAAGGTCAAATTCGGACAACTCGACCGCCCATTGTAGGATTCTTCTTGCTAAATCTGTTTTCTGCAGAATGTCGTTTATGGGCTGGTTGGTCCGAACTTTGATGGTGTGAGCCTGGAAGTATGGACAAAGTTGTCGAGAAGTTAATGCAAGAGCATGTGCGAACTTCTCTATCTTTTGATAGTTCAGCTTGGATCCTTGTAGTGCTTTGCTGATGAAGTATACAGGTTGTTGTCCACTTTCATCCTCTCTGACTAGTGCTGAGGCTATTGCCCAACTTCCCACTGTAAGGTACAATATGAGTGCTTCTCCTTTCCATGGTCGGGTAAGAATGGGTGGTTGTCCCTGGAATCTTTTGAAATCCTGGAAAGCTTGCTTGCACTTTGGTGTCCATTCGAATTTCTTTCCCTTCCTTAGTGTGGCGTAGAAGGGGAGAGATCTTATGGCTGAGTATGGCCCGGCATTTGTCTGGGTTTGCTTCGATTCCTCTTTTTGTGAGCATGAAACCCAAGAATTTGCCAGCTTCTACTACGAAGGTGCATTCTGCAGGGTTAAGTCGCATGCTATGTGATGAGCGGATAATTTGTACGCTTTTTGGCATTGTTTTTAGTATGTTTTTGGTATGATATAGTTAGTTTTTAGTATATTTTTATTAGTTTTTAGTTAAAATTCACTTTTCTGGACTTTACTATGAGTTTGTGTGTTTTTCTGTGATTTCAGGTATTTTCTGGCTGAAATTGAGGGACCTGAGCAAAAATCTGATTCAGAGACTAAAAAGGACTGCAGATGCTGTTGGATTCTGACCTCCCTGCACTCGAAGTAGATTTTCTGGAGCTACAGAAGCCCAATTGGCGCGCTCTCAACGGCGTTAGAAAGTAGACATCCTGGGTTTTCCAGCAATATATGATAGTTCATACTTTACCCAAGATTTGATGGCCCAAACCGGCGTTCAAAGTCACCCTCAGGAATTCCAGCGTTAAACGCCGGAACTGGCACAAG
>NC_029780.3:94366704-94368954 GCF_000817695.3 Arachis duranensis
AGTTTTTGGCGCCGTTGTCGGGGATTGTTCAAGTTTTGAGCAAGCTTTTGGTAACATCAGTGCCAAGGATTGTTGAGTTTGGACAACTGAAGGTTCATCTTGTTGCTTAGATTAGGTATTTTTTTTCGAAATTCTTGAAGAGGAATTCTAGAGTTTCATGATGATTTGTTGAAATCTGGCTGGTTGAGAAGCCATGTCTAATCTTATTGGACCGAGGTTTCAACTTATCATCACAAAGAGCTTATTGATTTTTATCAATCTTGCTTTTGGAGCAGTGATCTGCTAAGGCTTGGCTGGCCTTTGGCCATGTCTAGTGTTTTGGACCGAAGCTTTCTTTGAAAGCTTAGCTGGCTGTGAAGCCATGTCTAATTCCTGGACCGGAGTCTTAGACTAGCATTGCACTGATTCCTGGAATTCTCATTAAGAATTTTGATACCTTTTTCCACTTAATTTTCGAAAAACACAAAAAAATTTACAAAATCATAAAATCCAAAAAATTTCTTGTTTGAGTCCAGTGTCTCATCTTAAGTTTGGTGTCAATTGCATGCATTCATTCATGTGTCTTAAGAATCTTCAAGCAATTCTTGATGATTTCTTATTTTGATCTTTGAATTCAATTGACTTGAGTATTTTGTGTGTCTCATATGCATTTCTCATATGCATTTTGTTAGTGTTAGTAGTATACAAACTGCCAAGTTTGGTGTCTTGCATGCATTGTTATTTAATTCTTATTGCATTTTGATAATTAAAAATCCAAAAATATTTTTTAATTTGTGTCTTCTCAAGTCAATAATACAGAGAATTGAAGATTCAGAACATTCTACAGAGGAATTACACAGAAAAAGCTGGGCGTTCAAAACGCCCAGTAAAGAAGGACAGACTGGCGTTTAAACGCCAGCCAGGGTACCTGGTTGGGCGTTTAACGCCCAAAGAGGTATAGTTTTGGGCGTTAAACGCCAGAATGTGCACCATTCTGGGCGTTTAACGCCAGGATGGCTAAAGGGGGAAGATTTTGTTTTCAAATCAAATTTTTTTTTAAGTTTTCAAAATCTTTTCACAATCAAATCTTTTTCAAATCAATTTTTCAATCAAAATCTTTTTCAAAATCAATTTCTTTCCATTTTCAAAGATACTTGCTACCAATTAATGATTTGATTCAACGTTTCAAGTATGTTGCCTTTTCTGTTGAGAAAGGTTTAATGTTTGAATCATATCTTTTCTTGTTAGTCAAGTTTTTAGTTTTCAAAATCAAATCTTTCTAAAATGTTTTTCAAATCACATCTTCTCAATCACATCTTTTTAAAACCAATCATATTTTCTTAATCACATCTTTTTCAAAATAGTTTTCAATTAAAACTTCTTGATTTCTAATTTCAAAATCTTTTTTCAAAAATCACTTGATTTCTTTTCAACTTTCATTTTCGAAAATTAAGTAATGTTTTTCAAAAATATTTTCAAAATTTTTCACTTAATTTTCGAAAATCACTTCCCTCCTTCTCACATCCTTCTATTTATGGACTAACACCATCCCTTAATGCAAAATTCGAACTCCATCTTCTTTGATAAGTTCGAATTTTCTACTCCTGTCTTCTACCTTTCTCTTCCTCTGACACTTCAAGGAATCTCTATACTGTGACATAGAGGATTCCACATTTTCTTGTTCTCTTCTCTTTCTTATGAGTAGGAGCAAAGACAAAAGCATTCTTGTTGAAGCTGACCCTGAACCTGAAAGGACCTTGAAGAGAAAGCTAAGAGAAGCCAAAACATAACTCTCTTTAAAGGACCTAAACGAATTCTTCAAAGAAGAAGAACAAATGGCAGCCGAGAACAACAACAATGCCAACAATGCAAGGAAGGTGCTGGGTGACTTTGCTGCACCTACTCCCGACTTCTATGGGAGAAGCATCTCTATCCCTGCCATTAGAGCAAACAACTTTGAGCTTAAGCCTCAATTAGTTTCTCTAATGCAACAGAATTGCAAATTCCATGGACTTCCATTGGAAGATCCTCATCAGTTTTTAGCTGAATTCCTGCAAATCTGTGACACTGTTAAGACCAATGGGGTTGACCCTGAGGTCTACAGACTTATGCTATTCCCTTTTGCTGTAAGAGACAGAGCTAGAACATGGTTGGACTCTCAACCTAAAGAAAGCCTGGACTCTTGGGAAAAGCTAGTCAATGCCTTCTTGGCAAAGTTCTTTCCACCTCAAAAATTGAGTAAGCTTAGAGTGGAAGTCCAAACCTTCAGAA
>NC_029780.3:94371793-94372110 GCF_000817695.3 Arachis duranensis
CCCAATGGAAGAGAGATTCAAGAGGGAAGCCGGTTCAATTGAGAAGGCATGACCTCAAGCCCGTGGCTAGAGGATGGTTGGAGTTTATTCAACGCTCAATCATTCCCACTAGCAACCGGTCCGAAGTTACTATAGACCGGGCTATCATGATTCACAGCATCATGATTGGAGAAGAAATAGAAGTTCATGAGGTTATAGCCCAAGAACTCTATAAGGTGGCGGACAAGTCCTCTACATTGGCAAGGTTAGCCTTCCCTCATCTCATTTGTCACCTCTGTTATTCAGTTGGAGTTGACATAGAGGGAGACACCCCTATT
>NC_029780.3:94372388-94373396 GCF_000817695.3 Arachis duranensis
CAAAGACAAGGAAGAGACATTGAGGAGCTCAAGCACTCCATAGGATCTTCAAGAGGAAGAAAGAGCCGCCATCACTAAGGTGGACCCGTTCTTTGATGTCCTTGTTCTTTATTCTTCTGTTTTTCGAATTTTATGCTTATGTTTATCCATGTTTGTGTCTTGTGATCATTAGTGTCTTAGTGTCTATGCCTTAAAGTTATGAATGTCCTATGAATCCATCACCTTTCTTGAATAAAAACGTGCTTAATTGAAAAAGAAAAAGAATTGCATGAATTATGAATTTTATAATAGTTTAATTATTTTGATGTGGTGGCATTGCTTTTGTTTTCTGAATGTATGCTTAAACAGTGCATATGTATCTTGAATTTGTGGTTCATGAATGTTGGCTCTTGAAAGAATGATGAAAAAGGAGACATGTTACTGAGGATCTGAAAAATCATTACAATGATTCTTGAAGCAAGAAAAAGCATTTCTATTCAAAAAAAAAATCGAAAAAAAAAAGAAAAGAAAACGAAAAAAAAAGAGAGAAAAGAAAAAAGAAATAAAGTTGTGATCCAAGGCAATAAGAGTGTGCTTAAGAACCCTGGACACCTCTAATTGGGGACTCTAGCAAAGCTGGGTCACAATCTAAAAAGGTTCACCCAATTATGTGTCTGTGGCATGTATGTATCCGGTGGTAATACTGGAAGACAAAGTGCTTTGAGCCACAGCCAAGACTCAATAAGTAGCTATGTTCAAGAATCATCATACTTTACTAGGAGAATCAATAACACTATCTGGATTCTAAGTTCCTAAAGAAGCCAACCATTCTGAATTTCAAAGGATAGAGTGAGATGCCAAAACTATTCAGAGGCAAAAAGCTAAAAGCCCCGCTCATCTAATTAATACTGATCTTCATAGATGTTTTTGGAATTCATTGCATATTCTCTTCTTTTTATCTTATTTGATTTTCAGTTGCTTGAGGACAAGCAACAATTTAAGTTTGGTGTTGTGATGAGCGGATAATTT
>NC_029780.3:94374055-94374862 GCF_000817695.3 Arachis duranensis
TCTTCGTGGTATAGGCGAGAACTGATGGTGGCATTCAAGAGAATCCGGAAGGTCTAACCTTGTCTGTGGTATTCTGAGTAGGATTCAATGATTGAATGACTGTGACGTGCTTCAAACTCCTAGCAGGCGGGGCGTTAGTGACAGACGCAAAAGAATCGATGGATTCTATTCCGGCCTGACCGAGAACCGACAGCTGAATTCCGCGTGCTGTGACAGAGCATATGCAATCATTTTCACTGAGAGGATGGGAGGTAGCCATTGACAACGGTGAAACCCTACATGAGCTTGCCATGGAAAGGAGTAAGAAGGATTGGATGAAGACAGTAGGAAAGCAGAGAGACGGAAGGGAAGGCATCTTCATGCGCTTATCTGAAGTTCCTACCAATGAATTACATAAGTATCTCTATCTTTACCTTTATGTTTATTTCGTTCATCATCATACATCCATTTGAGTTTGCCTAACTGATGAGCGGATAATTTATACGCTTTTTGGCATTGTTTTCATATAGTTTTTAGTAAGTTTAAGCTACTTTTAGGGATGTTTTCACTAGTTTTTATGTTAAATTCACATTTCTCGACTTTACTATGAGTTTGTGTGTTTTTCTGTGATTTCAGGTAAATTCTGACTGAAATTGAGGGATTTGAGCAAAACTCTGAAGAAGGCTGACAAAAGGACTGCTGATGCTGATGGAATCTGACCTCCCTGCACTCGAAATCGATTTTCTAGAGCTACAAAACTTCAATTGGCGCGCTCTCAACGGCGTTGGAAAGTAGACATCCAGGGCTTTCCAGCAATATATAATAGTC
>NC_029780.3:94374962-94375321 GCF_000817695.3 Arachis duranensis
TCAAAATTTGATTTCAAAAAAAAATATCTTTTCCTTATTTCCCTCCAAATTTTCGAAATTTTGGGTTGACTTGGTCAAAAAATTTTTAAAATTAGTTGTTTCTTACAAGTCAAGTCAAAATTTCAGTTTTAAAAATCTTATCTTTTCAAAATCTTTTTCAAAAACCATATCTTTTTCATTTTTTTTTATAATTTTCGAAAAATTTCAAAATTATTCTTCAAAATATTTTCAAAAATCTTTTTCTTATCTTTATATCAAATTTTCGAAAATTAAGCTAACAATTAATGTGATTGGTTCAAAAATTTGAAGTTTGTTACTTTCTTGTTAAGAAAGGTTCAATCTTTAAATTCTAGAATCTT
>NC_029780.3:94375439-94375813 GCF_000817695.3 Arachis duranensis
CTTTTTATCTTTTATCTTATCTTTTTCAAAAATTTTATCTTTTTCAAAATTTGATTTCAAAATATCTTATCTAACTTCTTATCTTCTTATTTTTTTTAAAATTTAATTTCAAATCTTTTTCAATCAACCCACTAACTCTTTGTTTGTTTCTTATCTTTTTCAAAACCACCTAACTACTTTTCCCTCTCTAATTTTCGAAAATTCTCCCTCTTTTTTTTCAAAAATTCTTTTTGTTTTAAATTTTAATTTGAATTATATTTTGTCTTCAATTTTCGAAAACACTAACCTCTTTTCAAAAATTATTTTCGAATTTTTCTCCCTCTCTCTTCTCTTTTTCTATTTAATTATTTAATTACTAACACTTCTCTTCACCT
>NC_029780.3:94378326-94379768 GCF_000817695.3 Arachis duranensis
TTGACCTGATCATCTTGTGGCTCCATGAGAGCCACTGTCAAGGTATTGACATTAAAGAAGCGCTTGTTGGGAGGCAACCCAATTTTATTTATCTAATTTTATTTTATTTTGTTTTGGTGTTATTTTTGTGTTGAATTAGGTACATGATCATGAGGAGTCACGAAAAATTCAAAGAAATTAAAAACAGAGTCAAAAATAGAAGAAAAAATTTTTCACCCTGGGGCAGCGCAGACTGGCGTTCAATGCCAGTAAGATGCATCTGGCTGGCGTTCAACGCCAGAACAGAGCATCTTCCTGGCGCTGAACGCCCAAAACAAGCTACATCCTGGCGTTTAACGCCAGGATGCGCACATAGAGGACAATCTGGCGCTGAATGCCAGAAACAAGCTTGAAACTGGCGTTCAACGCCAGAAACAAGCATTACATGGGCGTTTAACGCCCAGAACATGCACCAATGGGCGTTTGAACGCCAGAATGGTGCATGAAGGCAATCTACACGCCTATATGGTGAAGGAATGGCACCAATGGGCGTTTGAACGCCAGAATGGTGCATGAAGGCAATTTACATGCCTATAGGGTGAAGGAATGGTATTTCTTTTCACCTCAGGATCTGTGGACCCCACAGGATCCCCACCTACCTTTTCTTTTAATCCTAATCACACTCTCCTAATCCAAATCTCATTTTCAATGTCACACTTCCCAAAAACCTTCACCAATCACCTCAACTCCTCTTCCCAATTTCCCCATGCACCAATCACCTCAACTCCTCTTCCCCATAAATCCCACCTACCCTCATAAAATTCAAAATCAATTTCCCACCCTTTCCCACCCAAAATGGCCGAAACCTAAACCTCCCCCCTCCCTATAAATACCCCTCCTTTCTTCTTCATTTTCACACACCACAACCCCTTCTTCTCTCATATAGCCGAACCCCCTCCTCTCCTTCTCTACCAAAATTCTCTTCTTCTTCTTCTACTCTTCTTTTCTTTTTTGCTCGAGGACGAGCAAATCTTAAGTTTGGTGAGGTAAAAAGCCTAAAGCTTTTTATTTTTCATTCACCATCAATGGCACCCAAGACCGGAGTTTCCTCAAGAAAAGGAAAAGGGAAGGCAAAAGCTTCCACTTCCGAGTCATGGGAGAAGGAGAGATTCATCTCCAAGAGCCACCAAGACCACTTCTATGATGTTGTGGCAAAGAAGAAGGTGATCCCCGAGGTCCCTTTCAAGCTCAAAAAGAATGAGTATCCGGAAATCCGACATGAAATTCAAAGAAGAGGGTGGGAAGTCATAACCAACCCCATGCAACAAGTCAGAATATTGATGGTTCAAGAGTTCTATGCTAATGCATGGATCACTAGGAACCATGATCAAAGTATGAACCCGAATCCAAAGAACTATCTCACAATGGTTCGGGGGAAATACTTAGATTTCAGTCCGGAAAAT
>NC_029780.3:94382570-94386540 GCF_000817695.3 Arachis duranensis
TATTTCCCCGAGAGGAAGAAAGTAGCCACAGTTGATGGTGAACCCCTAAACAAAGCTTGCCATGGAAAGGAGTAAGAAGGATTGAGTAGAAGCAGTAGGAAAGCAGGCGTCCCTGGGCTCTACAGCATCTCCATCCGCTTATCTGAAATTCCCACCAATGAATCTGCATAAGTGTTCTATCCCTTTTATCATTCCTTTTTATTATTAATTATTCTAAAAAAATCATAAACCAATTTAATCTGCCTAACTGAGATTTGCAAGGTGACCATAGCTTGCTTCATACCAACAATCTCTGTGGATTCGACCCTTACTCACGTAAGGTTTATTACTTGGACGACCCAGTACACTTGCTGGTTAGTTGAACGGAGTTGTGAAAATAAACAGTGCCCTAAGAGTAAATATATGCTAAAGCTCAAAAGATAGAAATCACAATTTCGTCCACCACTAACTAAGATTTACAAGATGACCATAGCTTGCTTCATACTAACAATCTCCGTGGGATCGACCCTTACTCGCGTAAGGTTTATTACTTGGACGACCCAGTGCACTTGCTGGTTAGTTGTGTGAAGTTGTGTAATGCCATGGTATTGAACACCAAGTTCTTGGGGTTCATGACCGGGGATTATGAGAGTTGTGAAAAGTATTGATCACAATTTCGCGCCACCACTATGCTTTCTTATGGTATTGAAGACTTGGGTGAGGTCGGACAGTAATGACTCCTCACTTTGTGTTTTTACTAACATGTCATCCACATATACCTCCATGAGTTTTCCGATATGATCTACAAAGACCTTGTTTATTAATCTTTGATAGGTGGATCCTGCGTCTTTGAGTCCGAATGGCATGACGATGTAACAGTAGTTTGCTTTTGGGGGTTAAGAATAAGGTTTTTTCTTGATCAGGTGGATACATCGGGATTTGATTGTATCCCAAATAAGTGTCCATAAATGAGAGGTATTTGTACCCAGAGGAGGCATCTACCAGGGTGTCGATACTTGGGAGTGGATAGGGATCTTTTGGGCAAGCTTTGTTGAGATCGGTGTAGTCGGTGCACATCCGCCACTTCCCATTTGATTTTTTCACCAAGATGATGTTGGCTAGCCATAGTGGATACTTGACTTCTCTTATAAATTCTGCTTATAGTAGAGCTTGTACCTATTCCTCCATGGCTTGGAACCTTTCCGGTTCGAGTTTCTGACGCTTCTGTTGTACTAGTCGGGCTCCTGGGTATACTGCCAGCTTGTGGCACATTAGTTCAGGGTCAATGCCTAGCAAGTCTGCGGCCTTCCATGCGAAGAAGTTGACATTATCCTTTAAGAACTGTATGATAGACTCCTTTACGTCTCCATTCAAGACTGTGCCAATATTGGTTGTTTTATCTGGGACATCTCCGATCTAGACTTTTTCTATATCTTCCTCAGGTTGTGGACGAAGTTCTTCCCGACCTCGAATTCCCCCGAGTTTGATTGTGTGGATTTCTTCTCCTTTGCCTCTGAGGTTTAGACTTTCGTTGTAACAGCGACGTGCTGTTCTCTGGTCTCCTTTTATCATAGCGATCCCTTCTGTAGTTGGGAACTTCATGCATAGATGTGGAGTCGAGACTACTGCGGCGAGCTGATTTAGGGTTGTCCGACCTATTAGGGCATTGTAGGCTGAACTTACGTCGACCACGATATACTCTATGTTAAGTGTCCTTGGCCTGTTTCCTTTTCCAAAGGTTGTGTGTAGTGAGATGTATCCAAGTGGTTGGATTGGAGTGTCTCCTAGTCCAAATAAGTTGTTCGGATATGCTCTGAGCTCTTTCTCTTCTAGGCCGAGCTCGTCGAAGGTAGTTTTAAACAAGATATCAGCCGAGCTTCTTTGATCCACCAATATACGATGGAGATTAGCATTGGCCAATATGATAGTGATGACCATGGGATCGTCATGTCCCGAGATGATGCCAGCCGCATCTTCTTTAGTAAAAGTGATAGTAGGGAGGTCGGTTGGGCGTTTCTTCTCTTCCTTCAATGTGATATACTTCTTTAAGGTGTCTTTTGCGGGATGATTTGGAGATTCCTCCTCCCGCAAATCCACCATGTATCATGTGGACATGTCTCTCCGAGGTGCGAGGTGGTCGTTCAGTTTGTCCGACCTCTTCATCCCTTCTTCTTTTTCTAGGTTTGTCTGTCTTGCTGGCTAAGTACCAATCTAGTCTCCCTTCTCTTACCAATTTTTCTATGACATTCTTCATGGCGAAGTACTCGTTGGTGGGATGTCCATAGATTTGATGGTATTCGCAGTATTCCGTCCAATTTTTGCCTTCTTTTTTACTTTTAATTGGTCAAGGTGGTGGAATCTTCTCGGTGTGGCATACTTCTCGGTACACTTCCATAAGATACACCCAAAGAGGGGTGTAATTGTGGTATTTCTTAATCTTCTCTCCATGCTGATCTTCTGTTTTCTTGGAGTCTTTATCCTTATCTCGGGAGGGGTAGGAGAATTCTGATTTTGAAATATCACCTAGTCAAGAGTTTTCCTCCATGTTGATATACTTCTCTGCTCGTTCTTGCACTTCATTCAGAGATGTGGGATGTTTCTTTGATATAGAGTGACTAAAAGTTCCCTCTCGTAAGCCATTGATAAGACCCATAATTGCTGCCTCTGTTGGCAGCTTTGTATGTCCATACATGCTTTGTTGAATCTTTCCATATAGTTGCGAAGACTTCCCGATCTCCTTGCTTGATTCCTAATAGGCTCGGAGCGTGCTTGGTTTTGTCCTTCTGGATTGAGAATCTGGCCAGAAACTTTCCAGCTAAGTCATCGAAGCTTGTGATGGACCTTGGGGGCAGGTTGTCAAACCGTTTAATTGCTGTTTTTGTTAAGGTAGTCGGGAAAGCTTTGCACCGAATTGCATCCGAGGTATCGGTGAGATACATTCTACTTCTGAAATTACTAAGATTATGGCTTGGATCTGATGTGCCGTCGTACGGGGTCATGTCGGGAGCTTTAAAGTCCTTTGGGACTTTGGCCTTCATAATTTCTTTAGTGAATGGGTATTGATCTTTGCGAGGGTTATCTTTATGACTAGATTGGATAGTCTTGGCTTTTAGATCTGCTTCAAGCTTTAAGAGTTTGTCTTCTAACTTTTTTTGTCGCCTAGTTTTCCTTCTGAGGTCCTTCTCGGCCTCTCATTGGTGCTCGGCCTCTTTTTCAAGTTATTTGAGATGATGTTGTTGAGCTTGAAGTGCGTCAAGGATTTCGGCATTCGATGGACTCTTATCTTTGTTTGATTGAGGAGTATCCTTTGGTGTAGTGTTCGCGTTCTTATGCGGCGTCCTGTTTTCTAGATCAGAGTCATGGTCATTGTCAAGGTTGCCCGCCATGATGGTGGGATGACTTCCAAGTCCCCGTCAATGTCGCCAATGTTCCGAGGGTTACTGGTGCGCGAAATTGTGAACTATACTTTTCACAACTCTCATAATCCCCGGTAATGGCTCCAAAAACGTGGTAGCTCAATACCATGGCATTACACAACTTCGCACAACTAACCAGCAAGTGCACTGGGTCGTCCAAGTAATAAACCTTACGTGAGTAAGGGTCGATCCCACGGAGATTGTTAGTATTGAAGCAAGCTATGGTCATCTTGTAAATCTTAGTCAGGCAAACTCAAATGGTAATGGTGATGAACGAAATAACACAAAGGTAAAGATAGAGATACTTATGTAATTCATTGGTAGGAACTTCAGATAAGCGTATGAAGATGCCTTCCCTTCCGTCTCTCTGCTTTCCTACTGCCTTCATCCAATCCTTCTTACTCCTTTCCATGGCAAGCTTAAGCAAGGGTTTCACCGTTGTCAGTGGCTACCTCCCATCCTCTCAGTGAAAGCGATAGCATATGCTCTGTCACAGCATAGCGGAATTCATCTGTCAGTTCTCAATCAGGCCGGAATAGAATCCAGTGATTCTTTTGCGTCTGTCACTAACGCCC
>NC_029780.3:94386758-94387191 GCF_000817695.3 Arachis duranensis
ATGGCCGAATGGCCAGCCTCCCAATGATCTAAGATAGCATAATAATGAAGATAGCTACCAAAGTCCTCTAATACAATAGCAAAAGGTCCTACTTATAAGAACTAGTAGCCTAAGGTGTACAGAAATGAGTAAATGACATAAAAATCCACTTCCGGGCCCACTTGGTGTGGGCTTGGGCTGAGCATTGAAGCATTTTTCGTGCAGAGACTCTTCTTGGAGTTAAACGCCAGCTTTCATGCCAGTTTGGGCGTTTAACTCCCATTTGGGTGCCAGTTCCAGCGTTTAACGCTGGGATTTATTGAGGTGACTTTGAACGCCGGTTTGGGCCATCAAATCTTGGGCAAAGTATGGACTATCATATATTGCTGGAGAGCCCAGGATGTCTACTTTCCAACGCCGTTGAGAGCGCGCCAATTGGGCTTCTGTAGCTCCA
>NC_029780.3:94387231-94391758 GCF_000817695.3 Arachis duranensis
GAAAATACCTGAAATCACAGAAAAACACACAAACTCATAGTAAAGTCCAGAAAAGTGAATTTTAACTAAAAACTAATAAAAATATACTAAAAACTAACTAGATCATATCAAAAACATACTAAAAACAATGCCAAAAAGTATACAAATTATCCGCTCATCAGTTACCTGAAATTGTAGGTCGATCTCGGACGAGATCTGTGGTGGTGGTCAAAGCTGACGTGTCCGACTTGTTGGACTTGATGGTGCCGCTGATCCTTCGTCACCGGAGGGTGGTGGTACCTGCAAGAGACTCTGATGCTTAAGTTAGCACGTGCTTTAGGCAGGTTTTTTTTAGTAGAATCAAAGTATGAGTTATACCTGGGTGCTCCAGTGTATTTATAATGGTGGGGAGTGATCTTTTCCGGGGATAAGATAGTTATCTTATCTTACCTTTCAGTGGAGTTATCTTATCTTTAAGGGGACCGCCCTTATCTTTCTAGGCTTGGGCTACTGATAAACCCATATTTCGTGAGTTCTTTTGTGCTTAATTTGAGTGATTTATATAATCCTTCACCTACTTATTCACATTAATTGCATGGTTTTACTTTCCCTTCCTTATTATGTCATATTGTGAAAAACTTGTTTCCTAAGCTTTAAAAATTAATTATTTTAATTACCTTTATTTCCATTCGATGCCGTGATTAGTATGTTGAGTAGTTTCAGATTTTCTAAGGCGGAATGACTTAGAGGATGGAAAAAGAAACATACAAAAATGGAAGGAGAAAGCAAAACGGAGCTTTAAGGAAACTGGTGTTCACGCGATCGCATGTACGACGCGATCGCGTGCCAGAAGCGAAGATTCAGCGACGCGGCCGCATGACTGACACGACCGCACGCCTTAAGCAGAATGCACATGACGCGGTCGCATGACTGACGCGACCGCGTGATAAGGAAAAGCTCCGAATGACGCGACCGCGTGACCCACGCGGACGCGTGACAGAGGCCACGCACCAGAAAATTACAGAACACGCCCCAGCAAGTTCTAAACCCCTTTTTGGCCCAAATCCAAGTCCAAAAAGCACAGACCAGAGGTTATGAGGTGGAAGAATGCATCCGAAAGAAGGAGGGAGCCAATTAGTTACTTTTCATAGTTAGATGTAGTTTTAGTGAGAGAGGTTCTCTCCTCTCTCTTAGGTTTTAGGATTTGGATTCCTCTTTCTCTCTCTTAGGATTAGGATTAGGACTTCTCTTAGTTTTAGGAGTGACTCTCAATCCCAGGTTCTTTATTTTTATTTATTTTCAATGTTCCATGTTTAGATTGATTTTCTCAATTAATGTTATTTGAGATATTTCAGATTGATGATTGCTTTTTTTTATTGATATAAATAATTTGGATTTTCCTGTTGCCCAATTGGCTTATGAATATTTTCCATGTTAGATTTTACTGCTTTGAATGAATTGAAGGTACTTCAGATATTTATAATTTTAATTTAGCTTTTTACATTCTTGGCTGTGGTTAAATAATTGGTAACTCTTGAGTTATCAAACTCATTGTTGATTGAAAATTGGAATTAATTTGCCACTTAACTTACCTCCATAGTTAGAGGTTAATAAGGTGGGAGAAGAATCCAATTCTCATCACAATTGATAAGAATAACTAGGATAGGACCTCCAGTTCTTAATACCTTGCCAAGAGTTTATTTTTATTGCTATTATTTTATTTCCTCTGCTATTTACTATTGTTGCTTTTTATCTCATACTTTAAAAACCCCCAATTTATAATCTCTATAGCCAATAATAAGAACATACCTCCCTGCAATTCCTTGAGAAGACGACCCGAGGTTTAATACTCGGTTATCAATTTTAAAGGGGTTTGTTACTTGTGACAACCAAAACGTTTGTACGAAGGGATTTTTGTCGGTTTAGAGACTATATCTACAACGCGACTATTTTTATGAAATTCTTTACTGGCAAAAATCCTAACGTCAAAATGGCGCCGTTGCCGGGGAATTGCAAACGTGTGCCTTATTATTGGTTATTGTAAATATTTTTCTAAAAAAAATATTTTTCTTTTACCTGTTTATTTGTTTCTCCTTTTTCCCCTTTATTTCTGATAACTACTATGAATTCTCACCCTTCTCGCTTTGAGTTTGGTTCTAACTTTGTTGAAGGAAATAGAAACCACAGAAGGAATATGCATCACGGTCAGACCAATCAAGGATGGATGGAGCCAAGAGGATCTAATCAACCCTTTAGGCAACAACACCCTCCAAGATATCATGGACAACGACCATTCTACAATGCATACTCAGCTGAAGATATCATGGACAAAGACCAGGCTACAATGCATCCCAAGCTGATAGATATGGTGGACCACCTTGTAGCTACCAACAAGCCCCACCTTATGCTCAGAGATCATCCTTTCAACACAACCTCAACCCACAAAACTCACAAGCCCCTTTCCGCCATTCACCTCTATATGACCCTAACCCTCAACCACCATACCAACCACCTTATGAGCCATATGAACCATATATAGAACCACCCCAATTCCAACCTAATTACTCACAAGAACCACCACTTTAATATTCACCATCTCCATATCCATCAATCCAAGAGCATTATGATCCTATTTATGAAAACCGAGTGCATCAAGAGGCAAGGGATCGTCTCAAGGAAACAATGGATCGATTTCAGGCAACCACTCAACAACTGGGGCAAGTATTAATTCAATGGGCTTCTAGACGCTTAAATACACAAGGATCAGCCACAACCCCATATGGACAGTCTAGTGAAGAGCGTAGCATGAAGGAGATACCAGAAACCCCAGTGAACAAGACAGAGAATGAATTCGCACTAGAACAAGTAGAAGAAGCTGTCATTGTTCAAGAAGAAGAAGAAGTGGTTGAAGACTTAGGAGATGCAGAACCTCCATGGGAAAGTCAAGACATCGAGCCTCCTTCCAAGACGGTTGAAATTGATGCTAAGGAGGGTGTACAACTTCCAATGCATATCACAGTTGAAGACTTGGGAGAAGTTGATCAAGAGATGGAGATTCAAGAAGAAGAAGCACAACCTCCCATGCCCTTGGAAAGCAATAAAAAGGAGATTGAATTGAAAAAGAGCTACCAAGAGGAAGAGGTTGAAATTGAAGAAGTTTGCAAAGAGGTGGTAATTATCAGAGAAGAGCACAAGGGAATGGAGCTTGCAATTTCATTAAAGATACCTCCCCCTAAGTCGCCATCATCCTTCACAACATTCAAGTGGGTAAAATTCATATCCCATAGCTTTCTAATCCCACTTGAATATGGGCTACTGGAGACGGATGGTCAACTTAGAGCTCTTTGCGGCATTAAGAGCAAGAGGAAGATGATCAGTGGTAAGAATTGTCCTGCAAGGTTCATCATAGTTGGAAGCTTTAAGCTTAAACGTAAAGGTTGGTATAGAGCTCAACTGAATGGGTCTAGGAAGTTGTTTGGCCGCTTACGTGAGAATTCAGACTGCTTGCCACCCGGATGGAACAATATTGCTCAACCAAAAGACGGGTGCAAGGGCAAGGTCTGGGACCCCGGAATCCATTCTACCAATCACCACTCTTGGGGCCTTGTCACTTGCTTTAACTTGCTTGAAGGCTTTCTGCGCCTTGTTTGGGATCCGGAGGCTATTGGAAGTACAAACATTGGTGGGGATTCCTGGATCAATACAAGCACAAGCCACCCTAGCAAGAAGCTCATCAAATGTCCAACTTAAGGACTATAACTAAAAGTGCTAGGTGGGAGACAACCCACCATGGTATGATCGTTCATTTTTCATTTTTATTTAGTTTTATTTGCTTTTGAGTTTTATTTTATTTTATTGAACCTGGAATCATGCATAGAATTCACATTAAGCATTGCATTTGCATCTGCATATTGCATAAAAAAAAAAGCGAGCACGCGACGCGACCGCATCAGCGATGCGTCCGTGGTGCACGAAATTGTGATCGTCAATAGCGCCATCAACATGGTATGCACAATTGTAATCTCAACTCCTTATCACAACTTCGCACAACTAACCAACAAGTGTACTGGGTCATCCAAGTAATAAACCTTACGCGAGTAAGGGTCGATCCCACAGAGATTGTTGGTATGAAGCAAGCTATGGTCACCTTGTAAATCTTAGTCAGGCAAACTCAAATGGTTATGGATGATGTATGAATAAAACATAAAGATAAAGATAGAGATACTTATGTAATTCATTGGTAAGAATTTCAGATAAGCGTATGAAGATGCTTTGTCCCTTCCGTCTCTCTGCTTTCCTACTGTCTTCATCCAATCCTTCTTACTCCTTTCCATGGCAAGCTGTATGTAGGGTTTCACCGTTGTCAGTGGCTACCTCCCATCCTCTCAGTGAAAATGTTCAACGCACCCTGTCACAGCACGGCTATTCAGCTGTCGGTTCTCGATCATGTCGGAATAGAATCCAGTGATTCTTTTGCGTCTGTCACTAACGCCCCGCCCTCAGGAGTTTGAAGCACGTCACAGTCATTCAATCATTGAATCCTACTCA
>NC_029780.3:94392015-94394159 GCF_000817695.3 Arachis duranensis
TCTTGGAGTTAAACGCCAGCTTTTGTGCCAGTTTGGGCGTTTAACTCCCATTCTTGTGCCAGTTCCGGCGTTTAACGCCGGGCAGTTTAGAGCTGATTTGGAACGCCAGTTTTGGGCCATCAAATCTCGAGCAAAGTATGGACTATTATATATTGCTGGAAAGCCCAGGATGTCTATTTTCCAACGCCGTTGAGAACGCGCCAATTGGGCTTCTGTAGCTCCAGAAAATTCACTTCGAGTGTAGGGAGGTCAGAATCCAACAGCATCTGCAGTCCTTTTCAGCCTCTGAATCAGATTTTTGCTTAGGTCCCTCAATTTCAGCCAGAAAATACCTGAAATCACACAAAAACACACAAACTCATAGTAAAGTCCAGAAAAGTGAATTTTAACTAAAAACTAATAAAAATATACTAAAAACTAACTAAAACATACTAAAAACTTACTAAAAACAATGCCAAAAAGCGTATAAATTATCCGCTCATCACAACACCAAAGTTAAATTGTTGCTTGTCCTCAAGCAACTAAAAATCAAATAAGATAAAAGAAGAGAATATACAATGAATTCCAAAAACATCTATGAAGATCAGTATTAATTAGATGAGCGGGGCTTTTAGCTTTTTGCCTCTGAACAGTTTTGGCATCTCACTCCATCCTTTGGAATTCAGAATGATTGGCTTCTATAGGAACTCAGAATCCAGATAGTGTTATTGATTCTCCTAGTTAAGTATGATGATTCTTGAACACAGCTTCTTATTGAGTCTTGGCCGTGGCCCAAAGCACTTTGTCTTCCAATATTACCACCGGATACACACATGCCACAGACACATAACTGGGTGAACCTTTTCAGATTGTGACTCAGCTTTGCTAGAGTCCCCAATTAGAGGTATCCAGGGTTCTTAAGCACACTCTTTTTGCCTTGGATCACACTTTTATTTCTTTCTTTTTCTTTCTTTTTCTCTTTCTTTTTTTTTCGCTTCCTTTTTTTGTATTCACTGCTTTTTCTTGCTTCAAGAATCATTTTTATGATTTTTTAGATCCTCAATAACATGTCTCCTTTTTCATCATTCTTTTAAAAGCCAACCATTCATGAACCACAAATTCAAAAGATTTATGCACTGTTTAAGCATACATTCAAAAAACAAAAGTATTGCCACCACATCAAAATAATTAATCTGTTATAAAATTTAAAATTCATGCAATTCTACTCTTTTTCAATTAAGAACATATTTTATTTAAGAAAGGTGATGGATTCATAGGACATTCATAACTTTAAGGCATAGACACTAAGACACTAATGATCATAAGACACAAACATAAATAAAACATAAAGCATAATTTTCGAAAAAATTCGAAAAACAGGAAAATAAAGAACAAGGAAATTAAAGAACGGGTCCACCTTAGTGATGGCGGCTTGTTCTTCTTCTTGAAGATCCTATGGAGTGTTTGAGCTCCTCAATGTCTCTTCCTTGTCTTTGTTGCTCCTCTCTCATGATTCTTTGATCTTCTCTAATTTCATGGAGGATGATGGAGTGTTCTTGATGCTCTACCCTTAGTTGTCCCATGTTGGAACTCAATTCTCCTAGGGAGGTATTGATTTGCTCCCAATAGTTTTGTGGAGGAAAGTGCATCCCTTGAGGCATCTCAGGGATTTCATGATGAGAGGGGTCTCTTGTTTGCTCCATCCTTTTCTTAGTGATGGGCTTGTCCTCATCAATGGGGTGTCTCCTTCTATGTCAACTCCAGCTGAATAACAGAGGTGACAAATGAGATGAGGAAAGGCTAACCTTGCCAAGGTAGAGGACTTGTCTGCCACCTTATAAAGTTCTTAGGCTATAACCTCATGAACTTCTATTTCTTCTCCAATCATGATGCTATGAATCATGATAGCCCGGTCTATAGTAACTTCGGACCGGTTGCTAGTGGGAATGATTGAGCGTTAAACTCCAACCATCCCCTAGCCACAGGCTTGAGGTCATGCCTTCTCAATTGAACCGACTTTCCTTTTGAATCTCTCTTCCATTGGGCGCCCTCTTCACAAATGACTGTGAGGACTTGGTCCAACCTTTGATCAAAGTTGACCCTTCTAGTGTAAGGGTGTTCATCTCCTTGCATCATGGGCAAGTTGAATGCCAACCTTACATTTT
>NC_029780.3:94396869-94399299 GCF_000817695.3 Arachis duranensis
TGCTTCAGTTCCCTTAAATCACGCCCTTGCTCTTCTTGTTCCTTAAGCAGTTTGCAAAGCATGCTACTTTGATTGTTCTGTTCCTCCTTTATTTGGTTCATAGCTTCTTGCAATTTGGAAATAGATGCTTCAATATGTTCCCAATATTCGAATTGAGGAAGTTCTGGGAGGACTTCCTGTGCTCTCCTCTTGATTGGATCATCCTGCAGCTGTTGTCTGTCCATTGATATTCTAGTGATTGGCCTTTCAACTGAGATATACTCTGTTATTCCCATCTTCACTCTGGCATCTCTGCAGAGTATAGAAATTAAGCTTAGATAGGCCAATCTGGCGTCCTTGGAATTCTTGTTTGCTATTTTGTATAGTTCACACGAGATCAGTTGATGAACTTCTACTTCTTTTCCCAACATGATGCAGTGAATCATCACTGCTCTTTTAACATTAACTTCAGAATGGTTGCTGGTGGGTAATATGGAACGCCCAATAAAATCCAGCCAGCCTCTGGCTACTGGTTTGAGATCTTCTCTTTTGAGTTGATTTGGGATGCCAGTCGTGCTGGTGGTCCACCTGGCTTCGGGGATGCATATATCTTCTAGAATCTTGTCCAGACCTTTATTTACCCTCATCATTCTCCTATTAAAGGAGTTTGGGTCATCTTTCAGTTGAGGGAGCTTAAAGATCTCCCTGATTTTGTCAGGATGGATATGAACAATCTTTCCTCTGACTAAGGTCCGATGATCATAGAGAGCAGCTCCATCTATTCTTTGCTTGTCCGTTTGCCATAGATTAGCATAGAACTCCTGAACCATGTTCCTTCCCACTTTCGTTTCAGGATTGGCTAGGATTTCCCAGTTCCTGTTTCGAATTTGCTCTTGGATCTCCTGATATTCATCTTCCTTCAGGTCAAATTTAACTTCCGGGATCACTGATCTGTGACTCATTATTTTGTAGTAGTGGTCTGAATGTTCTTTAGTTAAGAACTTCCCTTGATTCCAAAGTGGCTTTGGTGGATGATGAGAGGGGCGCCGAAAGTGGATATAAAAGAGAGGGGGTGGGTTTTCGAAAATAAGAAAGAGATATAAGATAAAAGATATGATTTATAAAATATAAATATGACTAGAAAAGGATATAATTTAAAAAGATATGAATGATATTTAAAAATAAATTTGAAATTTATAATTTGAAAAAGATTTTAAAAGATAATTAAGTTGGGAAAGAAATTGGAAACAAGAGTTGGATCGGATTTGAAAAGAAAAAGTTAATGTTCATGTATGAAGCCATATTATTTTAAAAAAAAAGGTTTTAGAAATTAGGGTTTTTAGAAAATTAATTTGATCTGAGGGATGATAATTTGAAACATGTTTATGCAAGAAATCATGAATTGAAACATAAAAAAATTAGAAAATTTTTGAAGAAAAACGAATTTTACCTCCTCCCCACCATCCTGGCGTTAAACGCCCAAACGCTGCATGTTTTGGGCGTTTAACGCCCAATTGATGCTTCTCCTGGGCGTTCAACGCCCAGCCGTTGCTTCTTGCTGGCATTGAACGCCAGGAAGTCCTTTGTCACTGGGCGTTTTTCTGAACGCCAAGGATGCTATGATTCTGGCGTTAAACGCCCAGAAGGAGCTTCTTTCTGGCGTTCAACGCCCAGAAGATGCTCCTTTCTGGCGTTCAACGCCTAGATTGCTACCTTTACTGGCGTTGAACGCCCAGTGGATGCTCCTGTTGGGCGTTCAACGCCCAAAATGTTTTTCACTGGCTTTTCCACGCTAGTGAGCATCCAAATTCCCCTGTAACTCTGTGAACTCACACAAATGCTATTTTACCTTTTGAAAATACTTGACACATACCTGTAAAAAAAAGAAAATTTATTTAATTAGTGAATAAATTTTGTAAATGGCTGGGTTGCCTCCCAGCAAATGCTTCTTTATTGTCTTTAGCTGGACTATTACTGAGCTCTAATCAAGTCTCAGTGTTGAGCATTCTTGCTCAAAATTACTTTCAAGATAATGTTTAATTCTCTGTCCATTAACAATGAACCTTTTGTTAGAGTCATTATCCTAAAGCTCTACGTATCCATATGGTGATACACTTGTAATCACATATGGACCTCTCCACCGGGACTTTAATTTCCCGGGAAATAATTTGAGCCTAGAATTGAATAGCAGAACTTTCTGCCCCGGCTCAAAGACTTTGGATGACAGTTTCTTATCATACCATCTTTTTGCTTTCTCTTTGTAAATTTTTGCATTCTCAAAAGCATTGAGTCTAAATTCCTCTAGCTCATTTAACTGGAGCAATTGTTTTTCTCCAGCTAATTTGGCATCAAGGTTCAGGAATCTGGTTGCCCAGTAGGCCTTATGTTCTAGTTCCACTGGCAAGTGGCATGCCTTTCCATACACAAGCTGGTATGGAGAGGTCCCTATAG
>NC_029780.3:94400833-94401729 GCF_000817695.3 Arachis duranensis
TTGAGCCTTCTGTAATCAATACACATACGCCACCCTGTAATTGTTCTTGTAGGAACCAGTTCATTTTTTTCATTATGGACCACTGTCATGCCTCCCTTCTTAGGGACGACTTGGACAGGGCTTACCCAGGGGCTGTCAGAAATAGGATAAATAATCCCAGCCTCTAGTAATTTAGTGACTTCCTTCTGCACCACTTCCGTCATGGCTGGATTCAGCCGCCTTTGTGGTTGGACCACTGGTTTGGCGTCACCCTCCAATAAGATCTTGTGCATGCATCTAGCTGGGCTAATGCCCTTAAGATCACTGATGGACCACCCAAGAGCTGTCTTGTGTGTCCTTAGCACTTGAATTAGTGCTTCCTCTTCCTGTGGCTCTAAGGTAGAGCTTATGATTACAGGGAAGGTATCACCTTCTCCCAGAAATGCATATTTCAGGGATTGACGATTGTTTGACGGTTTAGAATTTCTCAAATAAAATCTCGTCGAAGTATAGTTTCTAAACCAAGCAATAATCCTTTCATACAAAAAGTTGTTTGTCACTAAAACAAACCCCTAAATTTATAAACCGAAGTATTCAAACCTCGGGTCGTTCTCCCTAGGAATTACAATAAAGTGTCTTGTTATTGGTTGTGAGTTATTTTGGGGTTTTTGAGATTATGGACAAGAATTATAAATGGCAAGGGAAATAACCTAACAACTAATAAAGCTCTTGGCAAGATATGAGAACTAGAAGTCCTATCCTAGTTATCCTCCTCAATTGTGATAACAAATTATCCATTACTCCCACTTAGTTAACCTCTAACCATGGAGGAAAGTCAAGTGGATGAATCAATTTGATTCCTCAAGTCCTAATCAACTCCTAAAGGAAAGACTAGCTTTAGAGGCATTCAAATCAAT
>NC_029780.3:94401872-94404967 GCF_000817695.3 Arachis duranensis
CATAAAGGAAATTACAATAAAAGAATAGAGGAAGATGAATGTAACAACAAAGAATTGGAAGGTAGAAGTAGAAGAAAGCAAAGATTAAAACCTAGATCTAAGAACTAATCCTAATCCTAATCCTAATTCTAGAGAGAAGTGAGAGCTTCTCTCTCTAGAAACTAATTCTAACTACTAAACTAAACTAATGGTAACTAACATGTGTTTCCCTCTTCACTCCTTGGGTTAAATAGCATCAGAAATGAGTTGGATTGGGCACACAAGGCTTCTAAAATCGCTGGCCACGTTTTGCTTCAAGTGGACTAGGTGGCAGCAACGGCGCGTGCGCGTACTATGCGCGTGCGCGCCACCATACTTGTAGCAACTATGGAAAATCTTATATCGTTTCGAAGCCCCGGATGTTAGCTTTCCAACCCAACTGGAACCGCATCATTTGGACCTCTGTAGCTCAAGTTATGGTCGTTTAAGTGCGAAGAGGTCGGCTTGACAGCTTTCCGGTTCTTTCATTTCTTCATGAGTTCTCCAACTTTTCATGCTTTCTTTCTTCATTCCCTTGATCCAATATTTGCCTCCTAAACCTTAAATCACTTAACAAACATATCAAGGCATCTAATAGAATCAAGGAGAATTAGATTTAGCTATTTTAAGTCCTAAAAAGCATGATTTCACTCTTAAGCACAATTAAGGGAGAAGTTATAAGACCATGCTATTTCAATGGATAAATGTGGGTAAAAGGTCGTAAAATCCCCTATAATCAATACAAGATAAACCGTCAAATTGGGGTTTGTCAGGGATGGTGGTAATGGTTTGAGCTCGGGTTTGGGAGATTTCTCCTCTTCTTGAGGGATTTTCAGAGGTTCTATTATTCTCTCTGATTCCTCCAAATCAGGCTGAACATCTTTAAAGATGTCCTCTAGCTCTGATTCGAGACTCTCAGCCATATTGACCTCTCTTACCAGAGAGTCAATGAGATCAACACTCATGCAGTCATTTGGGGTGTCTGAATGTTGCATGGCTTTGACAACATTCAACTTGAACTCCTCCTCATTGACTCTCAGGGTTACTTCCCCTTTTTGGACGTCAATGAGGGTTCGGCCAGTTGCTAGGAAGGGTCTTCCTAGAATGAGAGTTGCACTCTTATGCTCTTCAATTTCCAGCACCACAAAGTCAGTAGGAAAGGCAAATGACCCAACCTTGACAATCATGTCTTCAATCACGCCTGATGGGTATTTAATGGAGCCATCGGCAAGTTGAAGACATATCCGGGTTGGTTTGATTTCTTCAGTCAAACCAAGCTTTCTGATAGTAGATGCAGGTATTAGGTTGATACTTGCCCCAAGATCGCATAAAGCTTGCTTGGTGCAATTACCCTCTAATGTGCATGGTATCATAAAGCTCCCGGGATCTTTAAACTTCTCAGGTAAGCTTTTCAGAATGACTGCACTGCATTCTTTAGTGAGGTAAACTTTTTCAGTTTCCCTCCAATCCTTCTTATGACTTAAGATCTCTTTCATGAACTTAGCATTAGAGGGTATTTGCTCAAGTGCTTCTACAAACGGAATCTTTATTTCAAGAGTCCTGAGATAGTCTGCAAAGCGAGCAAATTGCTTATCCTGTTCCGCTTGGCGGAGTTTCTGAGGATAAGGCATTTTGGCTTTGTATTCCTCAACCTTAGTTGCTGCAGATTTATTGCCTACAAATGTGGTTTGTGAAGCCTTTTTTGATGGGTTATTATCAGCACTTGTATGTGTCTGATCTTCCACTGGCAGCACTTGTATGTGACTGATCCCCCACTGGCATTTGAATGCCAGGGGTGGGAGCTGGAGTGGCGTTAGACGCCACCTCCTTATTTGTTACTGGCATCTGAATGCCAGAACTGTGCTTCCTTTGGGCGTTCAACGCCGGATTCATGCTTGTTTCTGGCGTTGAACGCTAGGAAGGAGCATGGTCTGGGCGTTCAGCGCCAACATTATTCCTCTCTGGGCTCTGATTGTCCTCAGGGGGATTTTGAGTGGCCATTTGTTCATTTCTTGGCTTCCTGCTGCTTTGAAGTGAAGTATTTAATGTTTTCCCACTTCTTAATTAAACTGCTTGGCATTCTTCTGCTATTTGTTTTGACAGTTGCCTTTCTGTTTGCTTTAATTGTACTTCCATATTCCTGTTAGCCATTCTTGTTTCCTATAGTATTTCCTTGAACTCGGCTAGCTGCTTGGTTAGAAAGTCTAATTGCTGATTGAATTCATGAGCCTGATCCACAGGACTGAGTTCAGCAGTTACTGTTTTAGCTTCTTCTTTCATGGAAGATTCACTGCTTAGGTACAAATGCTGGTTTCTGGCAACTGTATCAATAAGCTCTTGAGCTTCTTCAATTATTTTTCTCATATATATAGATCCACCAGCTGAGTAATCTAGAGAAATATGAGCTTTTTCTGTAAGCCCATAGTAGAAGATGTCTAATTGCACCCACTCTGAAAATATTTCAGAGGGGCATTTTCTTAGCATCTCTCTGTATCTCTCCCAGGCATCATAAAGGGATTCATTATCTCCTTGTTTGAAGCCTTGGATGCTTAGCCTTAGCTGTGTCATTCGTTTTGGAGGGAAATAGTGATTCAAGAATTTTTCTGACAGCTATTTCCATGTTTTTATGCTATTCTTAGGCTGATTATTTAACCACCTCTTAGCTTGATCTTTTACGGCAAATGGAAACAGTAATAATCTGTAGACATCCTGATCTACTTTCTTATCATGTACTGTGTCAGCAATTTGTAAAAATTGTGCCAGAAACTCTGTAGGTTCTTCCTGTGGAAGACCGGAATACTGGCAGTTTTGCTGCACTATGATAATGAGCTGAGGATTCAACTCAAAGCTACTGACTCCAATGGAGGGTATACAGATACTACTCTCATATGAAGCAATAGTGGGGTTAGCATATGACCCCAGAGTCCTCCTGAACTGTTCATTCCCACTTAGTTCCATGATGGAATAAAGGAGATGATATGTATGTTGATATTATTTATTTTATAAAAAATTTATTTTATAAAATAAAATAAAAATGAAATAAATAAAAGAAATTGAAAATATTTTGAAATTGAAAT
>NC_029780.3:94405661-94405990 GCF_000817695.3 Arachis duranensis
ACTGGGTCGTCCAAGTAATACCTTACGTGAGTAAGGGTCGATCCCACGGAGATTATTGGTTTGAAGCAAGCTATATTTATTTTATTATTCTTAGTCATGATGTCAATTAAAGTTATCAGTTGGAATTATTAGAAAAATAAAAGAGCGAGAATTAATTACTTGTAATGCAGTAATGGGGAATATGTTGGAGTTTTGGAGATGCTTTGTTCTCTGAATTTCTGCAATGTAATAGTTAACTCAATTATTTAACTCATTCCCCCACACCATTCGAATTTGCTCTTCTCCTCTCTCTCTTCTTTCCTTTCTTTTGCTTGAGGACAAGCAAACCT
>NC_029780.3:94406295-94407400 GCF_000817695.3 Arachis duranensis
ATGTACTTCCATCTGGACAAAATAAGAGAAATCTTCAAATTGCCTCAACTGCAAGATGATCCTGAATCCTTTAATAGGAGAATGGTGAGAGCAGATAAAGGGTTGGATCAAGTTCTAGAGGACATATGCCTCCCTGGAACTAAGTGGATAACCAATTCAAAGGGTGTCCCAAACCAACTCAAGAGGGGAGACCTCAAACCAATTGCAAGAGGCTGGCTAGACTTTATTGGGCGCTCTATATTGCCCACTAGCAACTGTTCTGAGGTCACTATCAAGAGAGCAGTGATGATTCATTGCATTATGCTTGGAAAAGAAGTGGAGGTTCATCATGTGATTGCTGGTGAGATCTACACAATTGCAAATAAGAATTCCACTGAAGCCAAATTGGCTTACCCAAGCTTGATCTCCTTGCTCTGTAAAGAGTTCATACCCATTGAACATCCAATCACCAAGAAGTCAATGGAAGGACAAATGCAAGACAACTCTATCAAAAGGAGGGCGCATCAAATGCAAGACAACTCTATCAAAAAGAGGGCGCAGGAGTTCCTCCCTGAATTTCTTGAAATTGACTACTGGGCCAGCCTAGAAGCATCTATCACTAAGTTGCAAGAAACTATGGAGTAACTTAAGGAAAAACAGCAGAATCAGAACTGCATGCTCTGCAAATTGCTGAAGGAACAAGAGAAGCAGGGGTGTGAACTTCAAGAGTTGAAATGCCAAAAATTCTCCCCTCAAATTGAGGGAGCATCCACTTCTCAAAATCAAGGTTGTTGAGTCCTAACTCTGTGAAAACCTCTATCATTAGGAGCCTATTTAAATTTTTTTTTCTATTTTTTTCTCTAGTCTCATCTTATATCTATTTTTGAGTCTTGTTCTTAATTCATAATTAATAAAATTTAAAATTCAAAGCTATGAATGTCCTATGAATCCATCACCTCTCTTAAATGAAAAATGCTTTAATCACAAAAGAACAAGAAGTACAGGATTTCGAATTCATCTTTGAAACTAGTTGAGTTAGTTTGATGTGGTGACAATACTTTTTGTTTTCTGAATGAATGCTTGAACAGTGCATATGTCTCTTGAATTTGTTGTTTTGAGAATGTTA
>NC_029780.3:94407483-94407670 GCF_000817695.3 Arachis duranensis
CGTTATTGAGGATCTGAAAAATCATCAAATTGATTCTTGAAGCAAGAAAAAGCAGTGATTCAAAAAAAAAAGAGATATGAAAAAACGAAAAAAAAGAGAGAAGAAATAAAAGAAAAAGAAAGAAATAAAGTTGTGATCCAAGGCAAAAAGAGTGTGCTTAAGAACCCTGGACACCTCTAATTGGGGA
>NC_029780.3:94409032-94445940 GCF_000817695.3 Arachis duranensis
TTAATCAGAATCTTCGTGGTATAAGCTAGAACTGATGGCGGCATTCAAGAGAATCCGGAAGGTCTAAACCTTGTCTGTGGTATTCTGAGTAGGATTCAATGATTGAATGACTGTGACGAGCTTCAAACTCCTGAGGGCGGGGCGTTAGTGACAGACGCAAAAGAATCACTGGATTCTATTCCGGCCTGATTGAGAACCGACAGATGGATAGCCGTGCCGTGACAGGGTGCGTTGAACATTTCCACTGAGAGGATGGGAGGTAGCCACTGACAACGGTGAAATCCTTGCATACAGCTTGCCATGGAAGGAGCCTTGCGTGCTTGAAGAAGAAGACAGTAGGAAAGCAGAGATTCAGAAGATGGAGCATCTCCAAAACCTCAGCCTGTTCCCCATTACTGCAAAACAAGTACTTATTTCATGTTCTTTTACTTTTCACAATCAACCTTGATAATTATTGATATCCTGACTAAGATTTACAAGATAACCATAGCTTGCTTCAAGCCGACAATCTCCGTGGGATTGACCCTTACTCACGTAAGGTATTACTTGGACGACCCAGTGCACTTGCTGGTTAGTTGTGCGGGATTGCAAAAAGTGTGATTGCAATTTCGTGCACCACGTACGTCACGCGGCCGCGTCATCCACGCGTTCGCGTCACTCAGCGTTTCTTGTACCACGCGTGCGCGTCGTCTACGCATTCGCATCGTTCATGCAGCTTCCAATCCACGCGGTTGCGTCAAGCACGCGAGCGTATCACTGTGATTTCTTCCTTTTCGCGCGGTCGCGTCAACCATGCGACTGCGTGACTTCTCGTTGGTTATCTCCTCAATTCTTTGTGTTCCTTCTATTTTTGCATGCTTCCTTTCCATCCTTTAAGCCATTCCTGCCCTGTAATTCCTGAAATCACTTAACACACATATCAAGGCATCTAATGTTAATAAGAGAGAATTAAATAAAAGAAAATAAAAGCTTAAAGAAGCATGTTTTCAATCATAGAATATTTTTAGGAAGGAATTGTAATTACATGCAAATCACATGAATAAGTGGGCAAAGACTTGATAAAACCACACAATTAAACACAATATGAATCATAAAATAGTGGTTTATCAACCTCCCCACACTTAAACATTAGCATGTCCTCATGTTAAGTTGAAGGAGATAAATATGAATGAGCAGGAACATGCAAGACTCATGTAATGCAATGCAACCTATATGCATATGAATGCAACTATATGAGTTGGCCTACATAATTAAAAATAAATAAGTTCTCTATGACAAAATATGGGGTAGATTTCACTAATTCAGAGCATATTGTAAAAGCAGATAAATTTATATGAAGATAGCTTGTGAAAGCAGGGAATACAGGACTGAGCATTGAACCCTTACTGTTGGTGCATGTGCAATTTAATGATCTCTAGCATATAGGATAATCACTCTGTCCTTCCCTAATCATGCTTTCAAAAAAATTTTGTTTTTCACCTAACCAATCAACAACTTTAAAATGCCAATGCAAACATCATGATGTCTTTTCATGGTTGTAATGGGGCTAAGGTAAAGGTGAGGATACACATATGGCTAAGTGAGCTTATATATTGAATCTTTAATTAACCCAAGCTCCTACCTAACATACATATACTCTATATAATTTCAACATTCATCCTAGCTACCCAGAATTTCCTTTTCACATTCCATATTCATGTATCAACCCTTATTTTAATTTTATCATATGTGCATTGATTATTAAATTCTGACTTTTCATTAGGGTGATTTTGTCCCCTTATTCACTAAAATAAAGAAAATATTTTCTTTTTATTTTTTTGTTTTTTTATTTTTTTATTTTTTTTGTATATCTTACCAATGCACATAGATTTGTAATTTCCTTTTATAGTTTCACATAAAAAGGTACCCAAATTTCCTTTATTCTATTATGATATATTTTCTATTATCCTTTATTCCCACAATTTTCCCATACTTAATTAACACACAAATTCTATCTTAAGCTAACCAAAGATTCAATTGGATTTTCAATTGTTTTCTGCTTAAGGCTAGTAATGTGGTACAATATGGAATGAATGGGATTAAAAACAGCTCAAAGTGGTTAACAAAGGTAGTTAAAAAGGGTTGGCTTATTTGGGATATGTGAGTTAAACAAACAATGGCCTCAATTATATCCATGCACATAACACATTAATTTTGGACATATAGGATAAAACAAAATTCAGATTACAATCATAGAGAAGTAAACACACAAGAAAAAAATTGTTTATGGTTAAATAGTGTAACCATGTATTTAGGCTCAAGGTCTCACGGGTTATGTGTTTTTTTTTAGCTCAAAAATTCTGTTCCAATTTCAACTTCAAACAAATTTAACATAAATATTTTGATTTAAATTAGTGAAATTTTGAAAAATATATGGTCTTAAAAGAAACTTATTGTCTTTTCAACCAGGTAGAACATGCATGCAATTAACCTACTAATATGCAATCTATCCTATTCTAAAGAAGAAGAAATTGGTGTTAGGGGGAAAAGAATTACCTCCAGAAGTCAGGTACTAACCGACCTCCCCACACTTAAGGCTTTACACCGTCCTCGGTGCTATCTGTCAGGAACAATGGTGGGCTGGTGGCGGTATCTCCACAGTCGGGACCGTCATGGCTCCCTGTGCTGGTAAAAGAAGTGGAGTCCGGAGTGCCTGGGTCCTCGTCAGGTCTGTGGTTGCCTGTGAGTAGCTCCTTAAGGTAATTGAAATGGCGGTGGTTGCAGCGCTCTCGAAGCTTTGCTTTCTTGTCTTGTTGGTCCAACCGCTTCAGTATTTGATGCAGCAGCTGACTAGTAGATAGTGGAGGAACTGCAGTATCCTCTGTGGACTGGCTGGTAGTGGCAAGTAGTGGCCTGAGATATCTCCCGTTAGGGACGTACTGATCATCCCGTGGAAGTATTGCTTTGGTGTCTCCAGCTCCGTAGGAGACTCCGGCTGCTGAGACAAGATCAGAGACCAAGGCGGGGAAAGGTATGTTGCCCGTGATTTGCATGTGTCCCATAGCATTCTGGATATGTCTCGGTAAATTTAGAGGCTGGTCTGTGAGGAGGCACCATAGTAGAACGGCCATGTTTGCGGTGAAAGATGACTCATGAGTGCTCGAAAAGACGTAATGGGACATAATCTATGCCCATACGTGAGCCTCTAAGGTAAGTGCGGAGCTGAAATTTCCTTAAGACAGGAACGATGGTATCCGAATATCTATTTGCTGCCAGGTTGAGCGATAACTCTGAGAACAGCGTCCCAGTCAAAGTTGTACACCTGGCGCTTGAGTGCGGCTTCTTGAAAAGCGTCCAATCCTTCCGGAGCAGGAGAAAGATCTAAGGCTCGCTGAATGGCCTCTTCTGTAATGGGGATTTGCTTCTGATGTATATAAACAGACTGTAGGGTCGACAGGTGGAAGTTGGAGTAGAACTCAACTACCCAAGAAAGATTGACCTGTCGTGGCTATGTCTGTAGGAATTCCCAATGTCTTTGTGCAATTTGTGGCTCAACAAATTTGGCAATATCAGGCGGAAGGATAAGAAGGTGTTCATTATTGTAATTTCGAGATGCCATAATAGGAAACATCTACTCATAGTAGCGATTTGGAAATCGTGCAGTGTCCTTTGCTGGGAAGGCTCTCTCCTTTTCATCAACCTTTATAATCCTTTTAATTCTTTTGTTGAGGGCTTGCCTGCAGTTGAAGAAGGCTCTATCACTAATGCTCTTTTTGTTCCTTTCCTTGCTGTGGATTTGGGGGTAGCTTTCTCTTTGCCTTTCTTGGTGGCCATCTTGAAAGGAAAAGAGGAAAGACATTAGCATTCAAAGGTTATAGCAAGGAAAAGAATAGGAAAGGTGGTAATCAATGCACAGGTATGGATAATGATGTGAACACATGGTCATGACTACATGTGGCAAATCAACAATGGAAATATAGTAAGTGCATGTGAGGAAAATTGAATGCAAGGTGTTTATTGGCATGCCGGCAAAGGGCACGAGTAGCATAGATCAAGCATTCAATGTCCAAATTAGATTACCAAGTCTCTCAAATTAATAATATGTTTGGAAAAACAATTATATTTAAGTAATAAAATAGAAAAGGGGTTTTGTGAAAAGCAGGCATTCAGAGTAGTAGATTTAAAAGAAATCTAAAAATAGTGCAAAATGCCATATGGGTATTTTCACAAACACATAGCATGCATGTTAAATAAGGTTTGGAAAATATTAATTACAACATGCAAGTAACCCTATAAAAATAATAAATAATTGTTTAAACAAATCCCAAACAATCCATAAGCAACATATAAAAATAATGACCCAAATAAAATTCCAACACCAATAGGAGGAATAGGAAAAGAAAAAGAGAACATGGTTGGGAAAAGTAGAAGAGAAAGAAGAAGAAAACATGATAAGAAAAAGAAGAATGAAAAAGTAAGGAGGGAAGAAGAGAGAAGAAAAACCTTGATAATGGTGGTGGAAGAGAGGGGGTGGAAGAGAGAAAGAGGGGAGGAAGAAGGAAAAGGGGAGAAAGAAATAAGATTGGGGGAAAGAAAAGATAAAACAGGCTGGCAAATTTGAATGAGTTAGGCGGCGCAAACGGCGCGGACGCGTGGGACATGCGGTCGCATGGAAAGCCCTTAAGTGAGGTGACGCGGACGCGTCGGTCACGCGAACGCGTGACGTGATTTGCGCTAGTGGCGCGAGGGCAGCTTCGCGTTCGCACAACTCTCTGTTTAAATTTTGTTTTGCTAGAATTTGGGGTGACGGTTGACACGATCGCGTGGATGGCTAGATGGAAATAACAGCGCAGACGTGTAGGGCACGCATTCGCATGGCAGGACTTATGCGACTAGCACAAATGCAGCCCAAGTCCAGCTCAACTCTCAGCCATTCACCCTTGTTACGTCAAATTGCAAGGCCACGCGTTCGCGTGGTCGACGCGGACGCGTGGTGAGGCCAATTTACAAATGACGCGGTTGCGTCATCCACGCGGTCGCGTGGATCAAATTGTGCCAAAGGCACGCCTCCAGCCACATTCCGACGTAACTCTCTGTCCAATCTTCTTTATTTCCAATGGTCAAGCGACGCGGACGCATCGGTGACGCTGGCGTGTCGCGTGCGATTTCTCTCTTTTTTTATGCAAATGCAGTATGCAGATGAGGTGTAAGATATAGGCAGTAGTACGGAGAAGAGTTATAGATGAGGGAAGATAAGGAGAAGAAGAGGAATGATCATACCGTGGTGGGTTGTCTCCCACCTAGCACTTTGCTTTAACGTCCTTAAGTTGGACGCTTCAGGAGCTCAGTTTTCTGTTGTGAGTGGATCCTCCAAGAGGAAGATATCTAACTCCTTATTTTTCATCACCTTCTCATCATAGTAGAGCTTCAAACGATGTCCATTAGCCTTGATGAGTTCAGAGCTTGAAGGGTGACTTAGGTGAAAAACTCCGTACGGCTCAGCCTTCTCGACTCTATATGGACCTTCCCACCTTGATCGCAGCTTGCCTGGCATGAGCCTCAGTCTGGAGTTGTAAAGAAGGACTAAATCCCCAGGTTGGAACTCTTTCCTCTTGATGTGTTGATCATGTACAGCTTTCATTTTTTCCTTGTACAGCCTTGAGTTCTCATAAGCTTCTAGGCGAAGGCTCTCTAATTCTTGCAGTTGCAACTTCCTTTCAACTTCGGCTTTCTCAAATCCCATTTTGCACTCCTTTACTGCCCAAAAAGCTTTGTGCTCCACTTCAACTTGAAGATGACAGGCCTTTCCATAGACTAAGCGAAAAGGACTCATCCCAATGGGTGTCTTGTATGCTGTTCTGTATGCCCAGAGTGCATCTTATAGCCTCGTGCTCCAGTCTCTTCTATGAGGTTTGACTATCTTCTGTAATATGTGCTTTATCTCTCTGTTAGACACCTCGGCTTGCCCATTAGTCTGAGGATGGTAGGCTATTGCTACTTTATGAATGATCCCATGCTTCTTCAGTAATCCTGTTAGTCTCATGTTACAAAATGGGTGCCTTGATTGCTCACGATTGCTCGTGGTGATCCAAAGCGACAAAAAATGTGGTTTCTAACAAAAGAAACAACAGTGTTAGCATCATCAGTACGAGTAGGAATTGCTTCCACCCATTTAGAAACATAATCTACAGCTAATAGTACATAAAGGTGGCCATTAGAATTTGGAAATGGACCCATGAAGTCAATGCCCCAAACATAAAAAATTTCACAGAAAAGCATAATTTGTTGAGGCATTTCATCCCTCTGGGATATATTACCAAACCTCTGGCATGAAGGACAAGATTTACAAAATTCAGCAGCGTCTTTAAAAAGAGTAGGCTACCAGAATCCACAGTCTAAGATTTTTCTAGCTGTTCTTTGAGGGCCAAAATGTCCTCCACTCTCAAATGAGTGACAAGCCTCTAAAATGGACTGGAATTCTGATTGAGGCACACACCTTCTAATTACCTAGTCAGTGCCACATCTCCATAAATATGGGTCATCCCATATATAATATTTAGACTCGCTTTTCAGCTTGTCTCTTTGGTGCTTAGTAAAGTTTGGAGGAAAAGTGCGGCTAACTAGATAATTAGCAACAGGTGCATACCAAGGGACTACCTCAGATACTGCTTGTAGGTTATCAAATGGAAAATTATCAGCTATAGGAGTGGAGTCATCTTTAATGTGCTCAAGGCGACTCAAGTGGTCTGCCACTAAATTCTGGTTACCACTCCTATCCTTTATTTCTAAATCAAATTCTTGTAGTAGCAGTATCCAACGTATAAGCCTTGGTTTGGATTCCTTTTTAGCTATTAAATACTTCAGAGCTGCGTGGTCTGAATACACTACTACCTTAGCACCAAGTAAAAAGGCTCGGAATTTATCCGGAGCAAAAACAATAGCAAGAAGCTCTTTCTCAGTAGTAGTGTAGTTAGACTGAGCAGTGTCTAAAGTCTTAGACGCATAAGCAATGACAAAAGGATCTTTACTTTCACGTTGAGCCAGCGCTACTCCTATTGCATGGTTGGAAGCATCGCACATGATTTCGAATGGTTGGCTCCAGTCAGGTCCTCTCACAATTGGAGCTTGAGTCAGGGCGGTTTTCAGCTTATCAAATGCTTGTTTGCAATCCTCGCTGAGCTCGAACTCGATATCTTTCTGCAGTAACCTGGATAGGGGAAGTGCTACCTTACTAAAGTCCTTAATGAATCTTCGGTAAAAACCTGCATGGCCAAGGAATGAACGGACTTCCCTCACAGAGGAGGGGTAAGGCAAACTAGAAATAACATCCACCTTTGCTGGATCTACAGAAATGCCAGTATTAGACACAACATGTCCTAGTACAATTCCTTGTCTTACTATAAAATGACATTTTTCAAAATTCAATACAAGGTTTGTACTGACACATCTATCTAGTACTCTAGATAAACTATCCAAGCAAAGGCTAAAGGAATTACCATAAACGCTAAAATCATCCATAAAAACCTCCATACAGTCCTCAAGAAGGTCAGAGAAAAGACTCATCATGCACCTTTGGAAAGTAGCTGGTGCATTGCACAAGCCAAAGAGCATTCTCTTATAGGCATAAGTCCCAAAAGGACATGTAAAAGTAGTCTTTTCTTGATCTTCAGGGGCTATATGAATCTGGAAATAGCCTGTGTAACCTTCTAAAAAGCAATAATGTGATTTACCTGACAGGCGATCCAGTATTTGATCAATGAATGGAAGAGGGTAGTGATCCTTACGAGTGGCTTGGTTAAGACGCCTATAATCAATGCAGACCCTCCAGGCATTCTGTACTCTGGTTGCTATGAGCTCTCCATGCTCATTCTTCACTGTAGTGACTCCAGACTTCTTGGGCACCACTTGTACTGGGCTCACCCATTCACTATCTGAGATGGGGTAGATAATATCTGCCTCTAATAGTCTGGTCACTTCCTTCTTGACAACGTCTAAGATAGTGGGGTTCAGTCTTCTTTGGGGTTGACGAACGGGTCTTGCTCCTTCTTCTAAAAATATTCTGTGCTCACAAACTTGAGGGTCCATGCCTACTATGTCTGCCAAACTCCACCCAATTGCTTTCTTGTGCCTCCTCAGCACACTAAGCAACTGCTCTTCCTGTTGAAAAGTGAGGTCCTGTGCAATGATAACTGGAAACTTCTGCTTGTCCTCGAGGTAAGCATATTTGAGGTGTGGATGGAGGGGTTTCAATTCTAACTTCTATTCATGGTTAGGCTCTAGATTGTTTGGAGCTGGTGGCAGTGGTAGAGTACTTTCATTGTCCTCAGAATTTCCCACACTCGGATCTTGTCCTATGTACTTCTCTTTAAACTCCTCCTGGTGAACTTCAGCTACGGTTTCATCTATGATGTGACACTGGAGGATAGAATAATCTTCTGAAGGGTGCTTCATAACTCCATTCAGATTGAAGCTTACTACTCGGCCGTCTATTTCAAAAGAGTATGTTCCTACAAAAGCATCTAATTTGAACTTCGAGGTCTTCAAGAAAGGTCTTCCGAGTAGGATTGATGATGGCTTCTCTGAGTCATTTTAGGGCATCTCCAGGATGTAAAAATCAATGGGGAAAGTGAGACCTTTAATACCCACTAATACATCTTCAGTAACTCCAGCCACTGTAATAATACTTTTATCTGCTAACACAAAATGAGCTGCCAACCTTTTTAAGGGAGGGACCCTCAAAACATCATATACAGACAAAGGCATTATACTAACACATGCTCCTAAATCACACATGCAGTCAGAAAATATCACACCTCCAATGGTACAGTTAACCATGCATGGGCCTGGGTCACTACATTTTTCACGTATATTTCTCATTAAAGCAGATATAGAACTACCTAAAGGAATAGTTTCTAATTCATTGATTTTATCTTTATGTATGCATAAATCCTTTAGAAACTTTGCGTATTTAGGTACCTATTGAATAACATCAAAAAGGGGAACAGTTACCTCAACCTTCTTAAATATTTCTACCATTTTAGGATCAGGTTCCAACTGCTTCCTGGGCTTCCTTACAAGTTGTGGAAATGGAATAGGAATGGCGTTTTCTATAGTGTCTGCACCCTTTGGTGCTTCTTCCTGTGATTTAGCATCTTCTTCCTCAGCCATGTCCTGTATACCCTTTTCTTCCTCAACATCTTCTATTTCCACTACCTCTTCAGCTGAGGCATGTTCAGGTGGGTTTGGCTCTTCCTGATTCCTCTCTTGCAATGTGGTTCCGGACCATAAGGTGATGGCATTAATGCCACCCTTTGGATTGGGTAATGGTTGAGAGGGGAGTCCACCAGATCTTGAGGACTGGTTGTTGGAGTTGTTCAGTGATCCAATCTGTGAGACAAAGGCTTGCAAAGTAGAATTCAAACCATTCAGAGTAGAAGTAAGTTTGTTTTCCATGGCTTGTTGTCTCCGATCAATAGATTATAGTAACTCATCATTAGGAGATGAAGAGGGATAAGTGATCTGAGAGGTCTGCTGAGATGCTTGAGGCTGTCTTAGATGAGGTGCTCTGTAGGCCTGATTCTGATTCTGCTGCCTGAAGTTGTTATTGTTATTCCACCTCTGATTTTCATTGTTATCTCTGGCTCCTCTTTTATGATTGTCCCTCCAACCCTAGTTAGAATTATCTCTCCAGCCTTCGTTAGAGTTATCCTGCCATCCATGGTTATAACTGCCACCTTGATTGTACCCTTGATTGGGGCGGTCATAGAAGTTATGAGTGGCTGTTATAGTGTGGTCTTCCGGTTGGAGTTGCGGATACTCATCAGTATAATGACTGTAATATGCACAGATTCTACATACTCTTTATGGAACCAACTGCTGGCTGTGCTGTGGTGGAGAAGGCTGAATTTGCTGAGCCTGTTGTTGACTTAGCTGCATCTGCTTCAGCAAGTTAGTCATTTCACATAAGCTCTGAGCTATAGCAGCAGTCTCTTTGCTTGTGGATACCTCTGCAATAGCTCTTGACCGACTTTGTTTCTGCCTGTGATTCCTGGTAGATTCAGCTAAGTCGCTGATCAATTGCCATGCTTCTTCCGTAGTCTTGTACTTTTTCATAGACCCATTGCTAGCACCTTCCAATGTGGTCCTATCTTGAGATTTCATGCCTTGTGTAAAGTAGCCAAGCAGCACTATCTTGTCAATCATATGGTGGGGACATGCTTCTAGAAGATTATTGAAGCGTTCTAAGTATTCATAGAGAGTCTCAAATTCATCTTGAACGATCATGGACATGTCTTTCCTCAGTTTATCGGCAACCTCAGCTGGGAAGAATTTCTCCAAAAATTCTCTTCTAAGCATATCCCAGTTGGAAATAGTTGTTCCGGGTTGAGTGTAGTACCACTCTCTTGCCTTTCCCTCAAGAGAGAATGGAAAGGCTTTTAACAGAATGGAAGTTTCATCAGTGCCATCATGCTTAACAGTAGAACAAGCAGTCTGAAAATTCCTAAGGTGCTTGATAGGCTCTTGAGCAAGTAAGCCATGAAACTTGGGCATCAAGTTGAGTAGCGAAGACTTTATTTTGAAATCCACAGCCACTGCTGGGTGGTGTGCCTGGAATGGTTGTAGTGTAAAATCAGGGGCTCCTTCCTCCTGGATAGTGAATCTCCTAGGTGCTGCCATGTCACCTGCACGTAAATCAACTGGATCAGTAGAGAGGAAGCTTGTTTCTTTCTTAGATGACGTTTCAGGTTCGTCCTCAGAGAGGACTAGCCGACGCCGAGCTTGCCTTATACGTGAAATAGTTCTTTCAATCTCAGGGTCAAATACTGGCAAGCTTGGATCAGGAAGTGAATGCGTCATTTAACGAAAGAAACGTACACCCCATAGTAACAAAATAAAAAGAAAAATTGCAATTAAATAAATGCCAATCAATAAATTAGCACACTGTTGCAACTCCCCGACAACGGCACCAAAAATTGACGTGGCGGAAATTGGCGAGTTAAGAAATTATTAATAGAAATACGTTGCAAGTACAGTCCATAACCAGCCAAAAATCTGCTTATCAATTTAGAAGGGTTGTCACAATATTGAAATTAAAATACTGGGAGTATGAATCCCAGGTCGTCTCCCAACGAGTTGCAGAAAGATGTGCTATTTTATCAATCAGGTGTTTTCAAAAATGGTTGAGTTGATAAACAGGAATTTAATTTAGAGAATTTAATTAATTTTAAATAAAAGCCTTGACTTGGAGTAGATTAGTTGGAAGCCCTATTCTTGTTGAAGTACTCTCAAGATTAATTAATAATTGGAAGTTACTCTGCTTAGTTATCCCTCACTAGGTAAAGGAAAGTCAAGCAAGTTGGAAGGCTGTTTCTAGTCACAAGTCCTAATCCTCTCCCTTGGGAAGGACTAGTGTCAATGATTAGAGGGTGATCCAACAATAAATCCAATTATAATTTCTCCCTTGAGTGATTCAACTCAAGGTTTCCTTTCAATCATCTCACAATCAAGTTATGGAACTACTCACTCATCATAATTATAAACTTCACAGAATCAATGGGGAAAATAAAAGAAGACATAATAAATAATAATGAAAGGGATTAATTAAAAATAAAAATAGTCTATATTAATAACTTGTGAAAATAATCCAATGTCAACTCTGGAGGAATTAAGAACATGGAAGAATAAATGAAAAGTAAATAACAGACTATAGTGACTAGTACCGGAGGTAGACTCTTCTCAAAAGCTAAAGCCAAAATCTTCAAAACCCTAATTATGAATATTCAAGTGAGTAAAACCTAGGGGAGGAGTAAATTTCAGATCTAAAACTAAGAATTATGCGGAATGAATGTTGTCCTCTGTCTCTGCATGTCCCCTGGCTCTAATCTGTGTTTCTAGGCCAAAAACTGGGTTAAAATCCGGCCCAGAAACTCTGCCAGTGACTTCTGAAATTCTGCAAATCACGCACGTCATGCGGCCGCGTCGTCCACGCATTCGCGTCACTCAGCGTTTCTCGTACCATGCGTGTGCATCGTCTACGCATTCGCGTTGTTCATGCAGCTTTCAATCCGCGCAGTTGCGTCAGGCATGCGAGCGCGTTACTGTGATTTCTTCATTTTCGCGCGGTCGCGTTAGCCTTGTGACCGCGTGACTTCTCACTGGTTATCTCCTCAATTCTTTGTGTTCCTTTCATTTTTGCATGCTTCCTTTCCATCCTTTAAGCCTTTCCTGCCATGTAATTCCTGAAATCACTTAACACACATATCAAAGCATCTAATGGTAATAAGAGAGGATTAAATAAAAGAAAATAAAATCTTAAAGAAGCATGTTTTCAATCATAGAATATTTTTAGGAAGGAATTATAATTACATGCAAATCACATGAATAAGTGGGCAAAGACTTGATAAAACCACACAATTAAACACAATATGAATAATAAAATAGTGGTTTATCAGTACGCACCAGCGACGCTTGCGCGTCAGGTGCTCTTCTTCTTCTTTTTTTTTCCAATTCCTGTTCTAAAATAGATGCATGATCAGAAAATTAGTGAGAACTTAATAAAAATCAAATAAGTAAGAAAACTACTACTACAAAAAACAACTAAGAATAAAAAGGAGCGATCATACCATGGTAGGTTGTCTCCCACCAACACTTTTAGTTAAAGTCCTTAAGTTGGACATGTGGTGAGCTCCTTGTCATGGTGGCTTGTGCTTGTACTGATCCAGAAATCTTCACCAATGTTTGTAATTCCAATGGTCACCAGAATTCCAAATTAGGCGCATAACGCCTTTGAGCAAGTTGAAGCAAGTGATAAGGCCCAAAAGGTGTTGATTGTAGGAATGAATTCCAGGGTCCCAAACATTGCTTTTACGCCCGTCTTCTTGTGGATCACCATTCTTTCCACTAGGTGGCAAGCAATCTAAATTCTCATAGAGACATCCAAATAACCTTCTAGACCCATTCAAGTGAGCTCTACACCAATCCTTACACTTCAATTGGGAGCATGCCAACATATTGAACCTTGCTTGACATCTCTTACCACTAACCATCTTCCTCTTACTCTTAATGCCACAAAGAGCTCTAAGTTGACCATCCGTCTCTAGTATCCCATATTCAAGTGGGAAAGTAAAGGTTAAGGATAGGAATTTTACCCACTTGAATGTTGTATTGGATGGTGATGGCTTTGGAAGAGGTCTTACAAGCTCCACTCCCTTGTGTTCTTCTTTGAATTCTTCTACCTCTTTGCAAGGTTTCTCAATTTCAACCTCTTTCTCTTGGTAGCTTTCTTCTAATTCAATCTCTTCTTCATTGCTTACTAAGGGCATAGGAGGTTGTGCATCTTCCTCTTTTTCCATATGTGAGGGTGGAAAGTTCTCTAATTCACTGGAGTATAAACTCCTTTGATTGATTTTCTCACTTTCTTCCATAAGATCTTGCATTGTATCTCTTGGGAAGGAATTTGCTTGTTCCCCTTCCTGGTTCTTGATCATCGTCTGCACATAATTCTCTACATTTTTGACACTCGTCTTTATATCATGTAGGAATTCTTTCATGAGGAGCTCAAGATCTGATGGTATTTGAGATGAATAAGGAGATGATGGCTCTTGTTATGGGTAGAAAGATGATGGTTCTTGGTATGGATAGAAAGATGGTGGTTCTTGATATGAATGTGGAGGTGGTGGCTCTTGATAGTTGGAACATGGAGCATTGAAGTCTCTTTGGTTTTGACCTTGCCAACAAAAATTTGGATAGCTCCTCCATCCACCATAATATGAATCACTACTCGGGTGTGAGTAGTAACCCATGTGATCTCTCTCCATTATTTTTCCTTAGCACAAAATACCAAACAGAATTAAACGCACCATGTGGTAAACAGGAAAGCAAAGAAGACAGAACAAAAAATATTTTTTTGAAAATATTTTTTTATTTTTCTAGAGAAAAATTACTACGGGGACACCAAACTTAATTTGAAAAATTAAGAGGAAAGAGAATTTTTTAAATAAAATAAATCAAAATAAATATATATTTTTTTTGAAAAATTTGTAAAAATAGATTTTAATAAAATTTAAAATAAAGCGCCTAATCTAAGTAATCAAACAACTAATAGTTGTTAATCACTATCAATCCCTAGCAACGGTGCCAAAAACTTGGTGCGGTATTTTACAACCCACAAACTAACCAGCAAGTGCACCGGGTCGTACCAAGTAATACCTTACGCGAGTAAGGGTCGATCCAACGAGGATTAATGTATCAAGCAACAATGATTGATTGATTGGCTTAGTTAAGCAACCAGAAAAGAGTATTTTGGTATTCAAAGAGCATTAAACACAGACAAATAAATAAGTTGGGAATAATATAATGAGAAGATAGTTAAGGTTTCAGAGTTATATATTTTTCCAGATTAACTTTTCTTACTAACTATTTTAATCATGTAGGATTTAATTTATGGCAAACTATTTATGACTAGACCCTAATTCCTTAGACCTTCCTAGTCTCCTCTAAAATTTATCAACTGCCAATTTCTTGGTCAATTAATTCCAATTAGAGGGTGATGATCAAGTTCCAGTTTATATGCCACAAAAATCTTAATTATCCAAAAATAAGGGGATTATATGCCACGTATCCCGTTAAATACAAACAATTAGAAATTTAGGATAATATGTTTTCAAGCTGTTGTTCAAGTAAAGAGCTTTTCCAAGTTTTACAAGAACTCAATTAGAACATGGATCATACTTCTGTTCTACCCAAATTCATAAATAAAGTACAAAAACAATTATTGAAATATAAATCAAAACATGGATTAAATTAGAAAGATCAAACGAATCAATCCATACAAATAGACAGAGCTCTTAACCTTAACAATGGAGGTTTAGTTGCTCATGGAATGCGGAATGTAAAATTGTATAGAATTCCCTAATGGAATCCCTCTAATGGAATCTCTTCTACAGAAGAGAGGTCTCTCTTTTTTATAACTAATCCTAATTAATTTAAAATCTAATTTTTAAAATTAAAATAATATCTTTTCTTATTTTAAAATCAAATTTGAATTTAAATCAGAATTAACTAACTACTCTGCGTCTTGTAACATGGGGACCACTTGGCTTCACTGGATCCGCGCCTAACTTGGGTGCTAAAATGGGGCCCAGAAATCACCCCCCAGCGGTTTCTGCGTTTTCTGCACATGGCGCATGTCACGCGAACGCGTCAGTCACGCGTACGAGTCAATGGCCTTTTTCGCGAGTCACGCGGACGCGTCGGTCACGCGGACGTGTCGCTAAGAAAATCTTCAAATCACGCGTACGCGTTGGTCACGCACACGCGTCGCTATGGATACCTCCAAATCACCTGCACGCGTAAGTCACGCGTGCGTGTCGCTTCTCGCAGTCATCTCCTTTGATTCTTGTGCTGCAGAAACTCTATCAAATCCAGCCGAATGCTACCTAAAATAAATAAAGTTGCAAAAGACTCAAAGTAGCATCCATATTGGCTAAAAGATAATTAATTCTTTATTAAACTCAACAAATTAGATGCAAATTCACTAGGAAAAGATAGGAAAGATGCTCACGCATCAGGGTGTTGGTGGCGTTGGCGGCGCTGGTGGCATCGACGGAGGAGTAGACGATACAAAAGGACATTTATGTAGAGGAAGAGACAGCATAGCTGGCGCACCACTCGGCGAGCCGCTCCGTAGCTTCTTCGGCATAAAAGAGTACATATCCATGACTATATTCTTCTACTAGTCTAGATTGGACAACTGGTGGACAACGGTCTCCTAGAGGCTCCTGATCTCCCCCTTGTATTTCTGATAAGCATGCCTCCAGCTCTATGTATCTCGACCGATGCTGCTGCAGTTCTTGCTCCATGTCCTACTATCCTATTGAGGAGGGTTACTGGCTCCCTGATATCCAAACCTCTGCTAACAGTGGACTCAACATTGGAGAATCACATAGTAATCATGGTGGAGTAATGTCCCATGCTATAGACCTTCCCCACTTATGGTTGCCAACTGTCTATGTCCATATTTCATTGACAGAGGATAAATGTGGTAAAGAATTTCATAAAAATAGTTTCGTCAAAGTATAGATCTAAATCGACAATTAAATCTCAATCAATGTTTAAATTTTTTGTCACAATACAAACCCAATAAAAATAACCGAAGTGTTTAAACACCGGGTCGTCTCTCAAATGAATTGCAGGGAAGTGTACTTATTATTGTTTATGGAAAAGTATATTTTTGGGGTTTTGTAATAAGAAACAAGAAAATAAACTAATAACTAAGAAAGCTCTTAGCAAGGAAAGAGAATTAGAAGTGCTATCCTCATTATCATCGTCAATTGTGATGGTAAATGTAAATTGCCTTTACTTAGTTAACCTCTAACCAATGAAGGAAAGTAAAGTGCATACAATCAACTTGAGTTCACAAGTCCTAGTCAACTCATAATGAAAGACTAGATTTAGTGAAGTTCAAGCTAACTGGCAATCTTCAATTACCAATCAACAAGAGACTTTGACAATTCAAGAGTCTCCAAATCATCAACCCAAGCCAAGAACACAAAAATCTATTTTAAAATCTGACCAAGTATTTTATCAAACACTTGCAAGGTACAAAATAAAAACATGCAAAACTAACAAGAAATAGTAAAACCCAAGACTAACAATTGCAAGAAAACAATAGCACAAATTAAAGAAAGCATTAATACATGAAAATATAAATTGAATTAATAAAGATCAAGAGTAGAAAGAGTGCATAACATAAAGGCAACAGAGTGAAGGAAATAGCAAGTAGAATTAAAGGACAAAGGTGCAGGAACAATAGGTTGCAAGGAAATGTAAATGAAGACAAGAATTAAATCTAAATCAAAGAAGAAATTGAAAGAAGAAACCATAAAATCTAGAGAGAGGAGAGAATCTCTCTCTCTAGAATTCTACATCTAAAACCTATAGTGTGTAACAATGAATGAATGATTCGAATGATTGAATGATGCCTCCCAGCTCCACTGTGCAGCCTCTTGTCTTCATTTTTGGGCTTGAAACTGGGTCAAAAGCAGCCCAGAAATTACCCCAGCGTTTTCTCTTTACTGAGGCACGTGACGCTCGTCACCCGTACGCGTCAGCCACGCGTACGTGTCGCTTGAATGAATTCCTGGTCACGCGTACGTGTCAGTCACGTGTACGCGTCGATTGTAGGATGGTGTGACCACGCGTGCACTTCAGCCACGCGCGCGTCAGTTCCAGCTTCTCAAACCTACAATTTCTTCTATTTCTTCCACTGTTGCATGCTTCCTTTCCATCCTCTAAACCATTCCTGGCCTATAAACTCTGAAATCACTTAACGCACATATCACGGCATTGAATGGTAATAAAAGAGGTTTAAAAATTAGCGATTTTAAGGCCTAGAAAGCATGTTTTCAATCATAGCACAAAATTAGGAAGGAACTTAAAACATGCAATTTACATGAATAAGTGTGAGAATAATTGACAAAATCCACTCAATTCAATTCAAATATACCATAAAATAGTGGTTTATTAATCTCCCCACACTTGAACATTAAACATGCTAAGCTCAAGAGAACCAAAAGAGTGAAGGGAAAATGGTAAGACTTATGCAATGCAACTTATCTATATGAATGCAGCTACATGCTAAATGCTTTCACCTACTTGGTTACAAGTAAATAAATCTTCCAAGAGCAAATATGAACTGAATTCCACTAATTCAAATATCAAAATAAAGTACAAGTAGACTTGCAAGAAGAAAGCTCGTGAAAGCCGGGAACAAAGAATCGAGCATCGAACCCTCACCAGAAGGGTCTCTAATCACTCTAGTGTTTAAGGGTCGATTCACTCGGTTCTCTACTAATCTTGCTTTCTAAGACTTGCTCTTCATCTACCAATGAACATAAATTTAATGCATAAATATACATATCAAGAGGTCTTTTCAAGGGTTGTAATGGGGTTAGGGTCAAGGTAGGAATGCATTTGGTTAAGTGGAATAAAATCCGAATCCTTGATTAACCTAAACTTTCCACCTAACCTAAGGCGATCCATACAATCAGAATGCAAAACCTAACTATCCATTGACTATCTTTTCCACATATTCATACATTCCAAATATAAATACAACTCATACGCATTGCTATCACCACTTACTTTGGGGCATTTTGTCCCCTTTTTATTGCTTTCTTCTTTTTCTTTTGCTTCTTTTTATTTTTCTTTTATTTTTGGTTTTTTTTCTTTTGTTTTTCTCAAAGCATATGATTAAGGTATTGAATGCACGAACATGTGCTCAACTATCTTTTTCACATTTTTACAAAAAGTATAACATACCCAATTTCCAAACCAAATATTCCCAAACCCAATTTCCCCACACTTAAATCATGAATATTCTCACTAGTCCAAGCTAACCAAAGATTCAAATTAAGGACATTCATTATTTTCTGCTTAGAGTTAGTGGTGTACTAAAATAAAGAACAAATAGGGTAAAATAGGCTCAACATTGGGTTGCAAAGGGTGATGAAAGGGTAAGGCCATATAGGTATGTGAGCTATAGTAAAACAAAGGCCTCAATTACATAAGTGCATGTATACATCAAACAATGGAAATATAGAATCAAGCAAGACAAAGATCACAATTTTAGAGAGAACAACACATACCAAAACAAAATATTGGTTGATAAGATGCAACCAATCAAATAGGTTCAAAACGCTCACTCGGCTTGTGTGTTTGAGCTCTAAAACCATGTTCCAAATTAATTTTCTTTAGGCAAGTTCAACAAAAATTTTAATTCAAATTAGTGAAATGCCCTAAAACAGTTTATTGAAAAGGAATTTACCATTTCAACCAAGTAGTACATAAATGCAAGCAACTAATTATACATGCAATCTATTATGTAATGCAACAACTAATCTAACAAAGAAGATTAAGAATTGGTATTGGAAAAGGAAGTAGTTACCCACGGAAGTTGGTCTCGACCTCCCCACACTTAAAGATTGCACCATCCTCAGTGGATGCAAAGATGAGCAAGGTGGATTAGGGTGGCTACAACCGATGAGCTCCTTCAAAAGATTGTGCGGATGGACTTGTTGTTCGCCCATTTATAAGCTTTTCCTTTCCCTTCTTGGTGGCTGGCCTAAAAGGGGAAGAAAGACGGAAGATTAAGAGCAAAAATAAAGATATCATAGCAAATAAAATATAGGTGGGGCTAATACCAAATAAGAGTGGGTTTCTCAACTACATGATAGCTACAACATGTAAGTGAGAAAGCAATATAAGCGAATGGTATATTAACAAATACTTGATGCAAGAGTAAAGTCAAAGCATAGGTAAATCGTATGAACAGAACACTCAGAAGCATCAAGTTCAAATAGGAAAGAGTAGGTCATGAAAGACAATATAAGTCCATATCAATGCACAAAGAATGCAAGTGTCACAAAAGATAAGCATTGACCTATAAATATCATCACCCAATAACACAAAACAAGTCACGAAGCACAAAAAAATGCAAGAAATATCCAACAGTTAAGTAAGAGAATTCAACACCAATGGAAAGATAGCGAACTTAGAAAAGTAAATAAGAACAAGAAGCAAATTTAAAATACAATAAATGAAGGTTTGCAAATGCAATCAACAAAAGAGAATGAAAGAAAATAAAAATGAGAAGGGAAAGGAATGAAGAACAAGAAAGGTAGAAAGAAAGAAGAAGGAGAGAAGAAAGAAGAAAGAAATGGAAAAAAGAGAAGGAGAAGAAAGGAAAAAAGAAAGAAGAAGAAATAGGAAAGAAATAAAGAAAGAAGAGACAGAGATGTGACGCGGATGTGTCGATCACGCGTACGCGTGGTGTGTAGTAGAAGGGAGTCACGTGTACGCGTCGTCCATGCGTGCGCTTGGGAAGTAAAAAGTAGAAAGTGACGCGTATGCGTCGGTCATGCATATGCGTGATAACCATATGTGCTGGACGCACAAAACCTGCACAGTGCCATCACAACTCTCTGATTTTTGTACCAGAGGCAGCATGAAGATATGACGCATGCGCGTCGGTCACGCCCACGCGTGGGTGGCCAAAATATCAAGTGACCCATATGCATCAGCGAGGCGCAGGTATGGGTTGGGTTGTGCGCCTAACACCCCACCCCCATGGTTCCAGCATAACTCTTTGGTTTTTATACCCGGGAGTAGCAGCATCAAATATGATGCGTGCCCGTCGGCCAGGCGCACGCCTGAAACAGATTTTTTTTTAATAAACTAACAAGCTACTAAAGTAATGCCAAATATTATTAAACAAGCTAAACCATAACTTAAACTAATAAACATAACTAAAAATGAAAATTCAACTTATTACATATAATCAAAAAGAAAAATAGGAAGAATTTACTATGGTGGGGTGTCTCCCACCTAGCACTTTTAGTTAAAGTCCTTAAGTTGGACATTTGGTGAGCTCCTTGTCATGGTGCCTTGTGCTTGAACTCATCTTGAAACTTCCATCAATGCTTGTACTTCCAATAAGCTCCAACATTTCCAAATAAATTCAACAAGCCTTGGTGAAGTTCTTCACAAGCTTTGAGCTCCCAAAGTTGATCCTCTTGTATGCCGGGATCCCAAATCTTGTTTCTACAACCGTCTTCAAGTTGATCATCATTATTCCATTTGGGTGGTAAGTAATCCGAATTCTCACTTAGGTATCCAAACAACTTCCTAGACCCATACAATCTAGCTCTATACCAATCCTTACCATCTCCCTTTTACTCTTAAAGCCACAAAGAGCTCTAAGTTGACCATCCATCTCAAGCAAACTTTACTCAACTGGGAAAGTAAAGGTTAAGGATAAGAATTTTACCTACTTGAATGTTGTGTTCGATGGTAATGGCTTGGTGAGAGGTGTTTTTAATGATCTTGCAAGCTCTACTCCCTTGTGCTCTTCCTTGACTACTTCCACCTCTTGGCAAGCTTCTTTAACTTCAACCTCTTTCTCTTGGTAGCTTTTTTCAATTTTAATTCCTATCTCACCAACTTCTTCTATACATTCCTCATTGTTCAAGTCATGTGTTGGAGGTTGTGCTCTAGCTTCCTCAACATCAACTTTACAACACAATGAGGTAGGTTCAACAATCTCAAATGGCACATTAGTTGGTGTGGAATCATCTTGAATAATAGGATTTATCGCTTGCTCAACCTCTTCCAGTCTCTTATCATCTACAATATGCCTAAGAGGTTGCACATTATCCTCTTCAATGTCAAATTCATGTTCAATGGAAGAGGTTCAACAACTTCTACAACATCATCAATAACATCACTTGGTGTGTAAGTGTTCTCAAGCTTGGACTCCACCTGTTGTTCAACTTCGCCTTGGTCTTCAATCACTTTTTCTTCTTTAACCATCTCCATACTCCCTACTTGTTGCACAACACACTCCATTTCTTTATTCTCATGTTGAGATTCTAAAATCTCCTTCATGCTCCTCTCTTCAATTGATTTTCCACATTCATCCGTGGAAATACTTTGCTTGTGGCATGTATCCCATGAGTCCACGGTGGTTTGAATTTTAGCAATGTTGGCCATGATAGTTTCGCGCGTCCTTTGGGCTTCCTCTTGCTCCTTTTGACGGATGATTGCTTGAAGCCGATCCATTACTTCCTTAAGATGATCCATTGGCTCTTATTCCACTTGGTTAACATATTGGAGTCATGTTGCTCTTGGGTTGATGGATATGAGCATTCTTCCATGGAGGGTTGTGGTGGTATGGAGAGATTATCATGTGGTTGGAAAAGAGATGTACTAAAGCTTGAAGGTTAGAAGGTGCTTTGGTTGTTGGTAGAAGGTGGAGGTAGACGTGATATAAGCTCTTGGAGGGTGGAGGTGAAACCGATGAGGGTAAAGGTGAGTGTGGTTTGAAGCTCTTCTTGGTCTTGAAGAATGATGCCAAGTGTATCATCCATAGGAGTTTGGTTGGAGGAAAAAAAAGGGTTGTGAAGGTAATGATGTTGGAGTTGTGGTGGTTCAATGGGTGCTTGTTCACATGGCTCATATGGTGGTTGGTATGGAGGATATGGATTATGGTCATATGGAGGAGTTTAGTGGTATGGGGCTTGTGATGAGCGGATAATTTATATGCTTTTTGGCATTGTTTTTACATAGTTTTTAGTATATTTTTATTAGTTTTTAAGCAAAATTCACATTTTTGGATTTTACTATGAGTTTGTATGTTTTTCTGTGATTTCAGGTATTTTCTGGCTGAAATTGAGGAACCTGAGCAAAAATCTGATTCAGAGGCTGACAAAGGACTACAGATGCTGTTGGATTCTGACCTCCCTGCAGTCGAAATAGAATTTTTGGAGCTACCAAAGTCCAAATGGCACGCTCTCAATTGTGTTGAAAATTAGACATCCAGGGCTTTCCAGAAATATATAATAGTCTATACTTTGCTCGAGTTTAGACGATGCAAACTGGCGGTTAACACCAGCTTTCTGCCCTATTCTGGCGTTAAACGCCAGAAACAAGTTGCAAAGCAGAGTTAAACGCCAGAAATAAGTTACAAACTGGTGTTTAACTCCAAAGAAGATCTCTACACGTGAAAGCTTCAATGCTCAGCCCAAGCACACACCAAGTGGGCTCGGAAGTGGATTTTTGTATCATTTACTCATTTCTGTAACCCTAGTAACTAGTTTAGTATAAATATAACTTTTTAGTATTGTATTCATATCTTTTGATCATCTTTTGATCTCTTTATCACATTTTGGGGGCTGGCCATTCGGCCATGCCTGGACCTTCATCACTTATGTATTTTCAACGGTGGAGTTTCTACACACCATAGATTAAAGTGTGAAACTCTGCTGTTCCTCGAGTATTAATGCAAAGTACTACTGTTTTCTATTAAATTCATGATTATTCTTATTCTAAGATATCCATTCGCACACAAGAACATGATGAATGTGATGATTATGTGACACTCATCACAATTCTCACTCATGAACGCGTGATTGACAACCACTTCCGTTCTACATGAAAACAAGCTTGAATGTGTATCTCTTGGATTTCTGGTCCATGCATTTGATTGCCTTTCCTGACAATAGAGCCTTCAATTCCTTGCGATCAGAGTCTTCGTGGTATAAGCTAGAATCAATTGTCAGCATTCTTAAGATCCGGAAAGTCTAAACCTTGTCTGTGGTATTCCGAGTAGGATCTGGGATGGGATGACCGTGACGAGCTTCAAACTCGCGACTGTAGGGTGTGGTGACAGACGCAAAAGAATAATAAATCCTATTCCTACACAATCGAGAACCGACAGATGATTAGCCCTATGTAACCCGTAGCTTGATCATTTTCACTGAGAGGATGGACGGTAGCCATTGACAACGGTGATCCCCTTACAAACAGCTTGCCATGGAAAGGAGTGTGAAGGATTGGATGAAGGCAGTAAGAAAGCAGAGATTCAAAAGGAATGAGGCATCTCCATACACTTATCTGAAATTCCCACCAATGAATTACATAAGTATCTCTATCTTTATTTTATATTTATTTATCTTTTAACTATCAAAACTCTAAAACCATTTGAATCCGCCTGACTGAGATTTACAAGGTGACCATAGCTTGCTTCAAGCCGACAATCTCCGTGGGATCGACCCTTACTCACGTAAGGTTTATTACTTGGACGACCCAATGCACTTGCTGGTTAGTTGTGCGAAGTTGTGAAAAAGAGTGATATTACAATTGTGCGTACTAAGTTGTTGGCGCCATTGAGATCACAATTTTGTGCACCAGCTTGTAAGTATGGTTGAGGGCTATGTTGTGGAGGAGGTTCATAGGTATATGGTGGAGGTTGTTGATAATCACAAGGAGGTCCAGCATAGCCATAGGATTGGTATGATTCTTGGAATGTCTCTTGCTCATAGTAAGTTGGAGGAGGTTGTTTCTAAAAAGGTTGATCATATGCTTGAGGCTCTTGCCACCTTTGATTTTCCCATCCTTGATGCATGTTCTCATTGTAATCTCCATTTCCTACAACATAGTTTGAACTAAACTCATAGCCAAAGGGGTGAGAATTCTTAGTAGCAAGAGAAAATAAAAGCAAAAACTGACAAGAAATAATGAAATTAAACTCCTAAAACTAGCAACAACTAACAAAGAAACAAAAGGGCAAACATATTCAAAATATTCACAATAACCAATAATAAGGCACACATTTGTAACACCCCGGCAACAGTGCCAAAAACTTGACAGAGGAAAAATATCGGTAAAGAATTTTTCAATAAAATCACGTTGCAAGTATAGATCTAAATCGACAATTAAACCTCAACCAACATTTAATTTGTTTGTCACTTAAGCAAACCCAATAAAATTAACCGAAGTATTTAAACCTCAGGTCGTCTCTCAGAGAAATTGCAGGGTAGTGTAGTTTATTATTGGCTATGAGGTATATTTTGGGGTTTTTGTAATAAGAAACAAGGAAGTAAAATGGCAAGAAAATAAACTAATAACTAAGAAAGCTCTTAGCAAGGAAAGAGAATTAAAAGTCCTATCCTCATTATTGCCATCAATTGTGATGGTAAATATAAATTGTCCTGACTTAGTTAACCTCTAACCAATGAAAGAAAGTCAAGTGCATACAATCAACTTGAGTTCACAAGTCCTAGTCAACTCATAGCGAAAGAATAGATTTAGTGAAGTTCAAAGTAACCGGCAATCCTCAATTACCAATCAACAAGAGACTTTGACAATTCAAGAGTCTCCAAATCCTCAACCCAAGCCAAGAACACAAAAATCTATTTTAAAATTCGACCAAGTATTTTATCAAACACTTGCAAGGCACAAAATAAAAACATGGAAAACTAACAAGAAATAGTAAAATACAAGACTAACAATTGCAAGAAAACAATAGCACAAATTAAAGAAAGTATTAATAACATGAAAATATAAATTGCATTAATAAAGATCAAGAGTAGCAAGAGTTCATAACATAAAGGCAACAAAGTGAAGGAAATAAAGTAGAATTAAAGGACAAAGGTGCAGGAACAATAGGTTGCAAGGAAATGTAAATAAAAATAAGAATCAAATCTAAATCAAAGAAGAAATTGAAAGAAGCTAAGAAACCATAAAACCTAGAGAGCCTCTCTCTAGAATTCTACATCTAAAACCTAAAGTGTGTAAAAATGAATGAATGATTTGAATGATTGAATGATGCCTCCCAGCTCTACTCTGCAGCCTCTTGTCTTCATTTTCGGGCTTGAAACCGGGTCAAAAGCAGCCCAGAAATGGCCTCCAGCTTTTTTCCTTTACTGAGGCACGTGACACTCGTCGCATGTACGCATCACTTGAACGAATTCCTGGTCACACGTACTCGTCAGTTGCATATAACAAATGGCTAGGTGTTTTGGAGAGAAAGATGCATATAACAAATGGTGTGATAAAGGGTACTTACAGTTTGAAGAAGAATGAACAGCATTGATGGGATCCTCATGTGATGCCATACTGAAACAATGAAAGTCCTTAAGGTATGAGGGTAGTTTTCTATCCCTCTCAGACCTTCTCAGGGCAGGCTGAGTTGGTTCAGGTTGAATGTGATCAACATGAGGCATAAGGGCAGTATCATTATCACTATTTTCATGAATGTATGATGCAGAAGCATATGATGTAGAATTCTTACTAATATCATTATTCAAAGATGAAAGAGAGCTATTGATATTAGAGACATCAGTAGTAATTCTAGGATGTGATGATTTATGAATAATATCCTCATAATGTGATGCAGAAAGCAATTGCAATTCAGGTAAATGATCAAAATTTGTTGGATTAAAAGAGTGTTGTGGGTGAGAATTTGAGTTTGCATGAGTCTTGGTTGTTGTTTTAACAGATCTGAAAGGAAAGATGTGTTCAAAAAATTCTGTATTTCGTGAGATAAAAATTTCTTTTGTGTTTAAATCAAACAAAATAGAACCTTTGGTTCGTGACTTGGATCCTATGAAAATGCACTTTCGAGCTCTAGGATCTAGTTTTGTCCTACCAGCTGTAAGTGTTGAAGCAAACACAAGACAACCAAAAACTTTAAGCTCATTTAGATCAGGTTTTGAATGAAATAAAGCCTTATATGGAGTTATATTGTTCAAAAAGGCACTAGGTAACCTATTAATTAAATGAACTGAATGTTGCACAGCATAATGCCAAAAACGTTTGGGAACATTTAAATGAAACAATAATGCTCTTGCAACTGTCAATAGGTGTTGATGCTTTCTCTCGACAACACCATTTTGTTGTGGAATTTCAACACAAAATGTTTGATGTTCTATGCCTTTTGAACTATAAATTGAGTCCATTTTGAATTCCATACCATTATCAGTTCGAATTCGCTTAATTCTTTTGCTGAATTGTGTTTGCACAAGTTGGACAAAGTCTTGAACCAATTTTCTAGTTTCAAATTTCAATTTCATGCAATAAATCCATGTGAACCGAGTTTTGTCCTCAACTATAGTTAGAAAATATTTATGACCTGAAGTTGATTGAATAGAAAAAGGTCCCCAAATATCAATATGCAATAAATCAAAAGCATTTTTAGAATTTGTATTGCTTGTTTTGAAAGGTAATTTTCTCTGTCTAGCATATTGACAAGAATCACAAATATGTGAAAAAGTAATGCAATCAATAAAAGGAAAGCTTTTTTGCATAGTAATCATTCTGCTATAAGGTAAATGACCTAGTCTAGCATGCCAAAGAGTTCCTAGGTCTTGCTGCACACTAAGAGCTACATATTGTATCCTAAAATCTAATGAAGGCAGTTTCATAGGTTCAGCATTCATCACATATAAGTCTCCTTGCATCTCAGCTTGTCCAATCATCTTCAACGAAGGAAGTTCCTGTATCTCACAGTAAGAATTAGTGAATCTAAATTCACAATGTATGATTTAGTAAGCTTGGAAACAGAAATTAAATTATATTTAAAGTGAGGTATGAATGAAACATTGGTAAGAATTAAAGAGGTTGACAATTGCACAGTTCCACAAATATTCGTAGAGGTCTTAGATCCATCAGGTAGATTAACTAAAATAGGCTTTATATGATAAAAAAGTTTTAAAAAAATCTTGAAGATAACAGGCATGATTAGTAGCACCACTGTCTAGTATCTAAGAGGTTTTAGTAAAACATGCATTCAAAATATGTCTACCTTTTAGTTGAGTTAAGGTGGCTGAGGAAGTGATATGATTCACACTACTTGAAGCTGTCATGATTGGTTGCTGGAGAAGAGTAATTAAAGTTTGCTTCTAGTCTGGAGTCAAGACAAAAGCAATTTCATTACCACCTTCTTCTTGACCAGAATCAGTAATGTCACCACCAGCACCTGAATCTTCAATTTCACCTTAAGTGCTGATGTGATTTGTACTTTTCTGCTTCCAGTGTGTAGAAAAACCATTTTTTCTTGTAGCAATTCTCAACCAAATGCCCAATTCTATTGTAATAAGTGCATAATTTGGAAGTGTATCCTTTACCAAAAGTCTTCAGAGTAGTGTTTCTCTTGCCACCACTTCGACCTCGTCCTTTGCCTCTTGAGGAATAACTGCCTCTTTATTGATGTTGTACTTCCATAGAATTTGTGATTATCTTTGTATCCAAGAAATCTGAACTTAGTTCCCTCTCTTGTTGAGTTAGCATTGCCAAAACAGCATTGATATCAGGCAAAGGTTTTAGTAACATAATCTGAGATTTCACAGTAGAGTATTGCTCATTTAGACCTCTGAGAAATTTCACAACGTATTCCTCAGAAGCATAATCCCTAATAATTTTTAATCCACAGTTGCATCCATTAACACAAGCTATACAGCTAGGGATTGTACGAAGGTTCTCTAATTCTTCCCAAACAGACTTCAATTTGGTAAAGTAGGAAGTAACAGTTAAATCACCTTGCCTGATAGTGTAGAATTCCTCTTTCAATTCTCTAACTCTGAAGATATCTCCCTGTGAGTAATGATTCTTCAAGTCCTTCAACAGATCTAAAGCATTGCTAATCCACATCACACTCTTAGCAATTTCTGGGGAGAGCGAGAGGTTGAGCCATGAAAGCAAGATGTTATTGCAACGATCCCAAGCTTCAAACAAAGGTTGATTATCAGCTGGTTTTGGAATTGAACCATTCAAGAACTTCACCTTGTTCTTCGATCTGAGTGCTCTCCACATATTGTGTGACCATTGGTAGTAGTTTTGAGAAGTAAGCTGAAGTGGAATCAAAGTTGTACCTGGGCTTTCACTCAGATGCAGATAATACGGGCTGATGGGTTCAGAGATTGGAGAAGAAGAGTTCGATCTATTGAGCTGAGCTTGAAATTGCGAGAACTGACGCATAAACACTATGAATCATTTGAAATCTGCAGCGGAATCTACTTGAGTGTTGGCATTTGAGCTGTTTTCTTCGCTTATAGCCATTGATGTAACCTAGCTCTGATACCATGTAAAATGGTATCAATCTAAAGCAGCAAATTGACAATAAATGGAGAAAGTGAAAAAGAGTTGTTGGCAGCCAGTGAAATGGCTGCAACAGAATAAGGAAGAAAAGGAAGAAAATAATGATTGAGAAGGAACAGAAAGAGAGAAGAGTGTTGTGATAATGAATTTTCTGATTCCAATTGAATAATACATCATAAGAACTTCATACTATGCTATATGGTTTATATAGCTGTGTAAAAGATGTGAAAACAAAAAGGAATAACAAACTATATATTAGCTAGCCCTAACAAACTAGTCAGCTAAACAATCTAACAAACAAACAAAAATATACTAACAAATCTTTTACATTTGAAAATATTATTTTCAGCATATATATTAACTAACATTATGTCTATTTCTCTCTTTTTAACTCAAGAGAAACTTAAATAAATCTCAATCATTAAAGAACTCATCGTACTTGATGCTTTGCATTTCTGAAGGTTTTAAATAATTTGTTTGTTTATAATCTTAAATAATAAATAGCATTAATATTTTGTAGAACCTTAAAAAAAACAACGATGATGGGCCAAGTTCAAAACTTTTTCTTATTTTTCTTTCTTTTTAACGGCATATACACACTCTGAAAGCATATACACACATATTATACTACACCCTTTCTCACTGCCATAATAGGTCTTTCTCCCTTTTCTCATATCACTTCTTCAACAATAATTTCATATACTTTTATTTCAATTAATTTTATTATTTTTCTTCTATTCCAACTCTATTATACCATATCTATTGTGCTCTTTTATATTGGTTTTTATTCCAAAATTCTATTGAAGTAGTCTAAGTGATAAACCACTATTTTATGGTTTACAATGTGTTTAATTGTGTGATTTTATCATGGTCTTTACCCACTTATTCATATAATTAGCATGCATTTATATTTCCTTCCTAAAATTATTACATGATTGAACACATGCTTCTTTGGTCTTAATTTAGCTAATCTCAATCCTCTCTTATTACCATTCGATGCCTTGATATGTGTGTTAAGTGTTTCAGGCTTTATGAATTAGTGAGAGATTGGGAAGGAAGCTTGCAAAAATGGAAGGAACACAAGAAATTGAGGAGATGACCAGCGAAAAGTGACGCGTACGCGTCAGTGACGCGACCGCATGGAAGAAAGGAATTCGCAGTGACGCGGCCGCATAAGTGACGCGGATGCACGGATTGGAAAAGAAGAAGCAACGCGGAGGCATGGACGACGCGCCCGCATGGAAAAGAAAAACGCCAAATGACGCGTCCGCGTGAATGACGCGTCCGCGTGACGTGCGCGATTTGCAGAATTACAAAAGTCGCTGGCAGAGATTCTGGGCCGGATTTCAACCCAGTATTCGGCCCAGAAACACATATTAAAGTTAGAGAACATGTAGAGACTCATCATGCTTTCATTACTCACAATTTTAGGTTTTAGATGTAGTTTTTAGAGAGAGAGGTTTTCTCCTCTCTCTTAGGATTTATGATTAGGATTAGGATTATGATTTCAACTTCTTCATCACAGGTTCAATGTTCCTTCAATATTTATTTTCTACTTTTATTTACTCTAATACTTTTATTATTTGAATTATGTTGCCCAATTGGCTTATGAACCTTTCCATGTTATGACTTGAATTTATGTTTAGACGTAATTTGATATGTGTCAGATTTATGATTGCTTTAGTTATATGAATGCTTTCAATTTAATTTAGAATTTTCCCTTTTGGATTGGGTTAGATAATTGGTGACGCTTGAGTTATCAAACTCGAGGTGTTGATTGAAAATTAGAATTTTTCAAGGATTAATTCGAGATCCAATAATTCTAACTTTTCCCAAGGAAAGACTGGAATTTGAGGATTCGAATTAGTTCATCCACTTAACTTACCTTCATAGTTAGAGGTTAACATAGTGGGAGAAAAATCAAATTCTCATCATAATTGATAAGGATAACTAGGATAGGACTTCCAATTTCTCATACCTTGCCAAGAAATTTTATAATTATTAATTTATTTTCCTTTATATCTGTGCCCATTGCCCAAATTCCAAAACCCCCCAACTTACAAAGCTCATAACCAATAATAAGAACACCTCCCTGCAATTCTTTGAGAAGATGACCCGAGGTTTAAATACTTCGGTTATCAATTTATTTAGGGGTTTGTTACTTGTGACAACCAAAACGTTTGTAAGAAAGGTTGATTGCTTGGTTTAGTAACTATACTCACAACGAGAGTTTACTATAACTTCTAAACCGTCAATCTTCAGTTCTTCACTAAGCTTAAAGAAGAGGAAAATAACCTTTAATTTAAGTTTTACTAATTATTAAGACAATAAGGTGATTCTTTAACTTGATAATTACCTATATTTTTAATTTTTAGCATGTTTGTAGTGATGGATATTAATAAATCCAAAAATTTAGGATTAGGGAAGTATAGAATTTGAGATTTTTTTATATATAGGTTCTATTATACCAATTGATGTTAAGATTAACTTATTAGAGTTATTACATTATGTTTGTGATATTAGTGAAGAACTGAAGATTGTTGGTTGAGAAGTTATAATAAATTCTCGTTGCAAGTATAGTTTCTAAACCAAGCAATCAATCTTTCTTACAAAAATTTTGGTTGTCACAAGTAACAAACCCCTTTGGAATTGATAACCGAAGTATTTAAACCTCAGGTCATCTTCTTAAGAAATTGCAGGGAAGTATGATTTATTATTGGTTATGCAACGGTATATTTCGGGGTTTTGAAAAGGTTTGAACAAATAATTTAATTGATAAGAAAAATAAATTAATAATTAGAAAATCTCTTAGCAAGGTATGAAAACTGGAAGTCCTGTCCTAGTTATTCTTATCAATGGTGATGAGAATATTTATTGCTCCCACTTAGTTAACCCTTACTAAATAAAGGAAAGTCAAGTGGACCAATCAATTTGATCCTCAAGTCCTAGTCTTTCCCTTGGAAAGGCTAGAGTTAGTGGAATCCAAATTAATTAGCAACTCCCAATTTCAACCACTGCTTTATTTTGACAACTCAAGCATTACCAATTACTCAACCAAATCCAAAAATGCAAAAAGCTAAATTAAAATCATATATCTAAAAATATCTCAAATTGTATTAGCTAAGAAAATCCTAACATGAAAAGTTCATAAGCCAATTTGGCAAACTAAAATAAAATAATAGAATGAATAAAAGTAGAAGAGAAATTGAAGTAAAGGAACATTGAACTTATGATGAAGAAGAAACAAATCCTAATCCTAATAGAAATCCTAATCCCAAATCCTAAGAGAGAGGATAAAACCTCTCTCTCTAAAAACTACATCTAAAATTATGAAAAGTGAATTATGATCTGATCTGAAGTATCCCTCATGAATGAATGGATTCCCCCACTTTATAGCCTCTCATATGTGCTTTCTGGGCCGAAAACTGGGTTAGAAACAGCTCAAAAATCGCTCTGGTACGTACAGGTCACGGAAAAGTGACGCGGAGGCGTCGTCCACGCGTTTGCGTGGATTGAAGTTCGCAGATGCGACGCGGGCGCGTCATCCACGCGTCCGCGTCACCTAACTTCGGGGCAGCTATGGCAAATTATATATCGTTGTGAAGCCTCGGATGTTAGCTTTCCAACGTAACTAAAACCGTGTCATTTGGATCTCTGTAGCTCAAGTTATGGTCGTTTTTGTGCGAGAGGGTCAGGCTGACAGCTTTGCAGTTCCTTCAATTTCTTTTATTCCTTCCATTTTTACATACTTCCTTTCCATCTTCCAAGCCATTCCTGCCCTGTAAATTCTGAAATCACTTAACACACATATCAAGGCATCGAATGATAATAAGAGAGGATTTAAATAAAATAAAATAAAAGCTAAAGAAGCATGTTTTCAATCATGGCACAAAATCAGGAAGGAGAATGTAAAACCATGCAAATCATATGAATAAGTGGGCAAGGACTTCATAAAAACCACTCAATTAAGCACAAGATAAACCATGAAATAGGGGTTTATCAACCTCCCCACACTTAAATATTAGCATGTCCTCATGCTAAGCTCAAGAGAAGTTATAAAGGAGTAAAGAGGAATGATAGAGAGTATGCAATGCAACCCATCTATGTGAATGCAACTACATGCAAAATGTTTCTACCTACTTGGTTAAAAGTAACTAAATTCTCCAAGAAAAATATGAATCAAATTCCACTAATTCAAATTACACAATAAAAGACAAGTAAACTTGTAAGAAGATAGCTCATGAAAGCAGGGAACATAGAATCAAGCATTGAACCCTCACTGGTAGTGTATATTCACTCTACTCTTCTCTAGTCATGCTTTCTAAACTTTTGTTCTTCATCTAACCAATCAACAAAAATTTAGCATACCAATACAAACTTCATGAGGTCTTTTCAAGGTTGTAATGGGGCTGAGGTAAAGGTAATGATGTATATATAAGGCTAAGTGAGCTAACAAAGTGAATCCTTGATTAGTCTAAGATTTCACCTAACATACACACTTTATATAATTTAAAATGCTTTACCTTGCAACCCAAATTTTTTCCACTTTTGTATTACATGCTCATGTATCAAACTTATTTTTGAATTTTGTCCCATGTACATTGATTCTTTTTATTTTGCATTGGGGAAATATATTATTATTTTTTTATCCCCTTATTTAATTACTTAATAATATTTTTTTTCTTCTTTTTTTTTCTTTCTTTTTTTTTGTTAATGCACATGGTAATTTAATTATTTTGATTTCACATGAGCATGCTTCCCAAACCTTGAAATAACTTATTCAATTTAATTCCCTTTTTTCCTATCATCCCATGTTCCCATAAAATTCTCCATACTTAAATTATACACAATATCTATCTTAAGCTAACCAAGGATTCAACTTGGAATTTTTAATTTTTTTTTCTGCTTAAGGCTAGTAATGTGGTTATAAAACAGAAGAAGGGGTCAAAAATGCTCAAGGGGGCTAACAAGGGTGACATAAAAGGGTAGGCTTATTTGGGATAAGTGAGTGAAAACAAGTAATAGCCTCAATCATATGCAAGCATGTAAATACACTAAATAATGGACATATAGAATGGAACAAAGCAAAGATTGCAATTATAGAGAAGAAAACACACAAGAATAAAATATTTATGGTTAACTAATGTAACCATGTAAATAAGCTCAAAATCTCACAGGTTGTGTGTTCTTTGGCTCAAAAATCATGTTCCAAATACATCTTTCAAACAAGTTTAACACAAAAGTTTTGATTTAAATTAGTGAAATACTATAAAAATTTCTTGAAAAAGAAAATATTACTTCAACCAAGTAGTGACTAAATGCATAAAATCAAACAAACATGCAATCAAATATGCAAATGCAACAATGAACAAACAAAGAAAATAGAGTATTGGTGTTGAAAAGAAGGTAACTAACCCCTGGAAGTCGGTATCGACCTCCCCACACTTAAAGATTGCACCGTCCTCGGTGCATGCTAAGATGTGCAAGTGGATGGGGGTTGTGGTTCCTCAGTTGGTGCTCTTTTTGTTCCTTTCCTTGCAGGTGGTTTGGGAGTAGCTTTCTCTTTACCTTTCTTGGTGGCCATCCTGAAAAGGGAAAAAGAAAGTAACATGTAAAGCTAGGGGTTTGAGCAAGGAAGAGAATGGGAAAGGTAGTAATTAATGCACAGTAAAGAAGAAAGATGTTAACACATGGTCATGACTACATGTGAAAAGTCATCAATGGAAATAGAGCAAGTGCATGTGATGACAATTAAATGCAAGATATTTATTGGCATGCTGGCTGGTGCACAGAATTGTGATCATCAACAATGGCTCTAATAATTTGGTAGCTCTCACACGTGAATTACACTTAGTCACAACTCCGCACAACTAACCAGAAAGTGCACTGGGTCGTCCAAGTAATACCTTAGGTGAGTAAGGGTCGATCCCACGGAGATTGTTGGTATGAAGCAATCTATGGTCACCTTGTAAATCTCAGTCAGGCGGATAATAATTGATTATAGATTTTCGAAAATCAAATATGATTGGATTAGATATTCAAAAGATAAATAAAATAAATAGGAAATAAAGATAAAGTTACTCATGTAATCCAATGGTGGGAATTTCAGATAGGTGCATGAAGGTGCTGTGTTCCTTCCGAATTTCTACTTTCTTATTACATTCATCCAATCCTTCTTACTCCTTTCCATGGCAATCTGTATGTAGGGCATCACTGTTGTCAATGGCTACATCCCATCCTCTTAGTGAAAATGGTCCAAATGCTCTGTCACAGCATGGCTAATCATCTGTCGGTTTTCAATCAGGTTGGAATATAATCCCATGATTCTTTTGCGTCTGTCACTAACGCCCAGCCTTCAGGAGTTTGAAGCTCATCATAGTCATTCAATCCTGGAATCCTACTCGGAATACCACAGATAAGGTTAGACTTTCCGGATTCCCATGAATGCCGCCATCAATTCTAGCTTATACCACGAAGATTCTGATTAAGGAATCCAAGAGATATGCGCCCGGTCTAAGGTAGAATGGAAGTGGTTGTCAATCACGTGCGTTCATAGGTGAGAATGATGATGAGTGTTGATGACAAGTCATCATATACCCATTTTTCAAGCTAATTTCAATTGTTTTGTTAGCATTTATGCACTTTCTTGCATCCTAAGTAAGTGATTTGGAGTGAAAATGCATAACTTCTCTAAATCAAGCAACCACCATGAAATTAATGACAATCCATGAGGTTTAAGCTAATTTTAATTGAATTTTAATTGATTTATAAGCCTCTTGAATTTAGTGATACTTGGAGTGGTTGTTTTGGTTTATTATAGGTGAAGAAAAGAAAAGAAAAGGAAAAGCGTGGCCTAAGAAGTGTAGCCTAAGGAAAGGAAAGTGTGGTCAAAGCAAGAGGAAGTGTGCCGCATGCAAAGGGGGAGGCAACATTGCCCTCCACAAGGGCAGAAACCAAGGAAATTAATTGAGCGTGTGTTCCAACCGTGTTTCGAACACGGGACATCATTTTGGAAACACTGCCCTGCCCTCCGCGAGGGCAGGGCAGCATTTTGTTGGTGCACGGATCAGGCGCACCAAGGCTCAAATCTGGCGCACCAAGGCTCATTCCTGGCAGCAACAGCACACACCAAGCTCAATCCTGGCAGCACCAAATTTTCCTGCCCTGCCCTCCGCGAGAGCAGGGCAGCATCCTGTGCACCAAGGAAATTTCTGGCACACCAATTCATGATTCTGGCGCACCAATTCTTGATTCTGGCAGCACCAACAGCGCACCAAGGCAAATTCTGGCGCACCAACTTTTCCTGCCCTGCCCTTGGCGCGGGCAGGGCAGCGTTTTGCGCACCAGACCGCACCAAGGCAGCACCAACATGCACCAAATCCTGCCCTGCCCTCCACAAGGGCAGGGCAGCCTCCTGGGAGCAACTTCTCATGGGCCGAAAATTCAAATTAAAACCCCATTTTAATTCATTTCTTCACCAAATCAAAAGCCCATCCAAATCCCAAAATCCAAGAATAGAAAGTGTATAAATAGGAGATAGTTTGATGTAATTAAAGACTTTTGGGACTTACCTTTGGCTTTGCTTTTGAATTTTACACTTTCTTTGAGCTTTGAATTTCTTGTAATTGTTCTTGAGAGACTTGACCGAGAGCTCAGAGGATTAAGGGAGAATTGACTGATCTCCTTCCTCATTCCTACTCGGGCAATTCTACTCTTCTGTTTTTGAGTTTTGGGTGTGTGAAATTGAGGAAATTCTGTCTCAATTCCCATTCAAACTCTTTTCAATTTGTTTTCTGCATAATTGAATCTGATTTCTATTCTTCTACTGCTTTCTCTTCTAATTCTTGTCAATTGCTTTGCAAACTTGGATCTAGGAAGGCAAATAGAGGTCTAGGCTCTGCTACCTAGTCTCTTGAGACCTGAGACCCAATTTTACTTTTGGTTCTTCTGTGAACCTCTCCTACATTTTATTTCATTTCTGTTTGAATGCTTATTGCTTCTGATTCAAATTCTGCTCAATCAATTGTTGCAATTTACTGTCTCTTTGTTTAGATTCTGCAATCCCAGTCCTCAAATCCCTTTTACATTCAAGCAATTTACATTCCTTGCCATTTAAGTTACTGCAATTTAAATTTCTTGCACTTTAAGTTTCAGTCATTTACTTTCTTGTTCTTTAAGCTTCTGCAAATTTATCTTCCTGTTCTTTAATTTACTGCACTTTTCCCTTCCCCCTTTACATTTACTGTCATTTACTTCCTGTTAAACACAAATCACTCAACCAATACTTGATTCGCTTGACTAAATCACCCACTAAACTAAAATTGCTCAATCCTTCAATCCCTGTGGGATCGACCTCACTCATGTGAGTTATTATTACTTGATGCGACCCGGTACACTTGCCGGTGAGTTTTGTGTTGGATCGTTTTCCACACATCAAGTTTTTGGCGCCGTTGCCGGGGATTGAAATAGATTGACAATGATTAAGTGAAGTGGAG
>NC_029780.3:94446211-94448151 GCF_000817695.3 Arachis duranensis
ACCCCAGAAACAAGAAAAGCAGTGGATTACTTCTCAGATGGCCTACTCAAAGCAACAACAACTGCCCAAGGAATTGCAGACTTCAATGACAAAGGAGTCAACGACCAACATCCATCTGAGAAACCACAAAATGCAATCTCAGAAAAAGAAGTGGCAAATTTTGAAGGGGTGAATGCGTTCAAGGACCAAAACAGACAAATGCACCATCAACCACAGCAAAACATGGAGTTGTCTGCTGCAGTGAGTGCCAAATTTCCACCATGGAGACCTCATTCTTATCTGAGAATGAGGGAGCCTCAACATCAAGAACAAGGAAGTTTCCACCAGGGCAATTCCATGACCACAACCAATCAACATCCCCCACCCACTAATGCCACCCAAAGCCAATACTCACAACACAGACACTCCCAGACTCATCTCAACTGGAGAAGAAATGAGTACCAAAATCACAAACCAAGGGACTTCAATTATAACAACCCCAACTTCACAACCCAACAAAAACATCATTACATCAATAACAACCATCACATGTCACCATTACACCCACCCTTCCAACCTTTAACATTTCATAACCAACCAATCTCACAAGACTCTCAAAGAATCACAAACTTGGAGATCCTAATAGAGAGAATGATGAAACACCAAGAAGAAACAACAAGGAATCAAGAGATGTTAATCAAAGGAATTGAAGAGCAGATAGCTCAACTGGCGAAGTGTTTTGCAGAAATGGGTGAGAAGAAGGCAAATACTCTCACCAGAGCCATTGAAGACAAACTGGCTAACAACGAAGGTGCTACAAAGAAGGAAGGATGGAAAAGGATCATGGAGGACAACGAGAAAACACTGGATAAAGGATGTACCAGCCAAGAAGAACACAACAGGGAATTTTTTCAAGGAGAAACAGAGGATAGAACTAAAGAAAAACAGAAAGCCCCCACTGGAAAATTTTCACCAGGGGATCGAGTGATGATCAATATCCAAACCATGAAGGTGTCCCCACAGTTGTCTGAGCACTACATTGTGACTAAGATCCTTCCACAAGAATTTATAGAGGTCATCAAAGAGGAAACCGGAAGGAAGTTCACAGTAAAGAAAGACAAGCTAAGGCACTGTTATTTTCAACCTCCATGATCAGCAGAACAGAAGATGTCAAGCTAGTGACAATAAAAGAGCGCTTGTTGGGAGGCAACCCAACCTGAGGTAGTTTTCTTTTTCATAGCTTTTTCAATAAAAATGTTGAATAATTGGTATGCAGTGCAAGGAGCTAAGTTTGGTGTTGCACACCAAAACAATTTGAGGGAGAATGAAAACTTCTAAGTTTGGTGTTCCACCAAAATATCATTTAAAAACACATTCTCACCTCTTGCAGGATTCTAGCTCCAAGCAATCAAACATTATTCAACTGTTGAATTGTTTTCTAGCTTTAATTTCATTAACCTTTAGCAAGGATACATGGTTTCAAATATGGTTGACTTGTTGCATCTGAGGCAGTGGCAAACAATTAAGTTTGGTGTCCCTACACCAAAAGTCAATTATGGAACCACACTCAGTATGCATACTAACCATATGATCAAGGGCTTGAGAAGCAAGCAACTTTGAGGATTATGCAGGACATGAGTCAACCATTGAAGACACTATGCATCTTCACTCAAAGAGAACACAACAGAAGGAAGAATCAAAGGGCTGCAACTTCAAAGGTTGTATCTGAACTTAATCCTTGCTGCTGTGTATTGTTTCGAACATGGGAACCATTGTTTGTCTTGCTAAAGTGTTTATCTAGTTGCAAGTGAAATTGTTTGTTAAAAATGCTAAACCTGCATAATGCTTGTTATCCATCACTTAGCTTGAAAATTGTTTTATTTCCCATATGCTTAAATAAAAGAGATTGGTTTGAATTGAAAAGTGAAATATCCAATGTTGCATAAGTATGAATGAAAGTT
>NC_029780.3:94450606-94451813 GCF_000817695.3 Arachis duranensis
CAGAGCTCCACACCCTTAATCTATGGTGTGTAGAAACTCCACCGTTGAAAATACATAAGTGATGAAGGTTCAGGCATGGCCGAGAGGCCAGCCCCCAAGGTCTAAGAACTAAACGTTCCATGATGTCTAATACACTAGTAAAAAGTCCTATTTATAATAAACTAGCTGCTAGGGTTTACAGAAGTAAGTAATTGATGCATAATTCCACTTCCGGGGCCCACTTGGTGTATGTTTGGGCTAAGCTTGAATGTTACACGAGCTGAGGCTTATCTTGGAGTTGAACGCCAAGTTGTAACGTGTTTTAGGCGTTCAACTCTGGTTCGTGACGTGTTTCTGGCGTTTGACTCCAGAATGCAGCATGGAACTGGCGTTGAGCGCCAGGTTACGTCATCTAATATCGAACAAAGTATGGACTATTATATATTGCTGGAAAGCTCTGGATGTCTAATTTCCAATGCCGTTGAGAGCGCACCATTTGGAGTTCTGTAGCTCCAGAAAATTCATTTCGAGTGCAGGAAGGTCAGATTCCAACAGCATCAGCAGTCTTTTGTCAGCTTTTTATCAGAGTTTTGCTCAGGTCCCTTAATTTCAGCCAGAAAATACCTGAAATCATAGAAAAATACACAAACTCATAATAAAGTCCAGAAATGTGAATTTAGCATAAAAACTAATGAAAAAATCCCTAAAAGTAGCTAGATCCTACTAAAAACTACCTAAAAACAATGCCAAAAAGCGTATAAATTATCCGCTCATCACAACACCAAACTTAAATTGCTGCGCCAAAAAGCGTATAAATTATCTGCTCATCACAACACCAAACTTAAATTGCTGCTTGTCCCCAAGCAACTGAAAATCAATTAGGATAAAAATAAGAGAATATACTATAAATTCCAAAACATCAATGAATATTAATTCTAATTAGATGAGCGGGCCTTGTAGCTTTTTGCTTCTGAACAGTTTTGGCATCTCGCTTTTTCCTTTGAAGTTTAGAATGATTGGCTTCTCTAGGAACTTAGAAATTCGGATAGTGTCATTGATTCTCCTAGTTAAGTATGTTGATTCTTGAACACAGCTACTTTTATGAGTCTTGGTCGTGGCCCTAAGCACTTTGTTTCCAATATTACCACCAGATACATAAATGCCACAGACACATGACTGGGTGAACCTTTTCAGATTGTGACTCAGCTTTGCTAAAGTCCCCAGTTAG
>NC_029780.3:94451979-94452777 GCF_000817695.3 Arachis duranensis
CCACATGGTTAGGGACAGCTTGATTTAGCCGCTTAGGCCTGGATTTATTTCCTTGGGCCCTCCTATCCATTGATGCTCAAAGCCTTGGATCCTTTTTACCCTTGCCTTTTGGTTTTAAGGGCTATTGGCTTTTTCTGCTTGCTTTTTCTTTTTCTTTCTATTTTTTTTCGCAAATTTTTTTCTGCAAGCTTTTGCTTTTTTACTGCTTTTTCTTGCTTCAAGAATCAATTTTCATGATTTTTCAGATTGTCAATAACATTCTCTTTGTTCATCATTCTTTTAAGAGCCAACAATTTTAACATTCATAAACAACAATATCAAAATTATGCACTATTCAAGCATTCATTCAGAAAACAAAAAGTTTTGTCACCACATCAATATAATTAAACTAAATTCAAGGATAATTTTCGAAATTTATGTACTTCTTGTTCTTTTGAATAAAAAACAATTTTCATTTAAGAGAGGTGAAGGATTAATGGAATTATTCATAGCTTTAAGACATAGTTACTAACTACTAATGATCATGAAGTAGAGACACAAAACATAGATAAATATATAACATAAAAAACCAAAAAAAAAACAGAGAGATAAGAACAAGGAAGTTAAGGAATGAGTCCACCTTAGTGAGGGTGGCACCTTTTGAAGGTCCAAATGGTGCTTTTTGAGCTCCTTTATGTCTCTTCCTTGCCTCTGTTGCTTGATCCCTAATGATTTTGGTGCTCTTATCCTTAGTTGATCCCAATTGTTGTGTGGAGGAAAATGTATCCCCTGAGGTATCTCAGGGATTTCTTGATGAGG
>NC_029780.3:94452819-94465581 GCF_000817695.3 Arachis duranensis
ACCTCAGGGATCACCTTCTTCTTTGCCACAACATCATAGAAGTGGTCTTGATGGCTTTATGAGATGAATATCTCCATCTCCCATGACTTGGAGGTAGAAGCTTTTTGTCTTTCCTTTTCTCTTTTTTTCTTTCTTTTTTTGAGGTTTCTCTGAATTGTTGATTTTTAGTTTCTCTTGACTTCCTCTTCAGAGTCCTTTCAGGTTCAGGATCAGCTTCAACAGTGCCTTTTTCTTTGTTCCTGCTCATATGAAAGAGAAGAGGAAAAGAAAAGGAAGATGGGATCCTCTATGTCACAGTAAAGAGGATCCTTATTATTAGTAGAAGAAGAAAGGGGATAATGGAAGGAGAGGGATGAATAGTCTGTATAAAGAGTAAGAATAGGGCAGGTGATAAGAGATGAAGAGAAGTGTTAGTAAATAAATAAATAAATAGAAGAAGATGAGAGAGGGATTTTCGAAAATATTTTTGAAACGGAGTTAGTAATTTCAAAAATTAAAGATGAATTAAAATTAAAATTAAAATTTGAAACAATTAGTTAATTAAAAAGAATTTTTGAAAAAGGGGTGAGATATTTTTGAAAATTAGAGAGGAAAGAGTAGTTAGGTGGTTTTGAAAAAGATAAGAAACAAACAAAAAGTCAAATAGTTAGTTGAAAAAGATATTAAAGTCAAATTTGAAAAGATAAGAAGATAAGAAGTTAGATAAGATATTTTTTTTAATCAAATTTTTATGAAAAAGATAAAATTTTGAAAAATATATAATAAGAGATAAGATAAAAAGATATGATAAAAAGATATGATAAAAAGATAAGGTTTTTAAGAAAAAGATATTTTGAAAAAGATCTAATTTTCAAAATTAAAATTGATTACTTGACTAACAAGAAACTAAAAGATAAGATTATAAAATTTAAAGATTGAACCTTTCTTAACAAGAAAGTAACAAACTTCAAAATTTTGAATCAATCACATTAATTGTTAGTAAAATTTCAATTTTTTTTAAAAGATAAGAAAAAGATTTTAAAAATAAATTTTTAAAATTTCGAAAATTACAAAAAAAATGAAAAAGATGTGATTTTTGAAAAAGATTTTGAAAAGATAAGATTTTTAAAATTGAAAATTTGACTTGACTTATAAGAAACAACTAATTTTTAAAAAATTTTGACCAAGTCAACCCAAAATTTCGAAAATTTGGAGGGAAATAAGGAAAAGATATTTTTTTATTTTTGAATTTTTAATGAGGAGAGAGAAAAACACAAACATGACCCAAAACATAAAAATTTTGGATCAAAAGACAAGATGCATGCAAGAACACTATGAATGTCAAGATGAACACCAAGAACACTTTGAAGATCATGATGAACATCAAGAACATAATTTTGAAAAATTTTTGATGCAAAGAAAACATGCAAGACACCAAACTTAGAAATCTTTAATGCATGGACTCTAACAAATGAAAAATGCATATGAAAAATAACAAAAGATACAAAACAAGAAAACATCAAGATCAAACAAAAAGACTTACCAACAAAAACTTGAAGATCATGAAGAACACCATGAATGCATGAATTTTCGAAAAATGCATAATAATTTTTTTAAAACATGCAATTGACACCAAACTTAAAAGTTGTCTCAAGACTCAAACAAGAAACACAAAATATTTTTGGTTTTTATGATTTTATGTTTTTTTGGTATTTTCTTTATTTATTTTCAAAAAAAAAGGAAAAAAATTTTTTGAAAAATTTTTGAAAACAAAACAAAAAGAAAATTACCTAATCTGAGCAACAAGATGAACCGTCAGTTGTCCATACTCGAACAATCCCCGGCAATGGCGCCAAAAACTTGGTGGGCGATATTGTGATCATCAACAATGGCTCCAAAGACTTGGTGCTCTCAAACATGAATCACACTTTGTCACAACTTCGCACAACTAACCAGCAAGTGTACTCGGTCGTCCAAGTAATAAACCTTACGCGAGTAAGGGTCGATCCCACAGAGATTGTTGGTATGAAGCAAGCTATGGTCACCTTGGGAGATTGTTGGTATGAAGCAATCTATGGTCACCTTGTAAATCTCAGTCAGGCGGATGATAATTGATTATAGATTTTCGAAAATCAAATATGATTGGATTAGATATTCAAAAGATAAATAAAATAAACAGGAAATAAAGATAAATTTACTCATGTAATCCAGTGGTGGGAATTTCAGATAGGTGCATGGAGGTGCTGTGTTCCTTCCGAATCTCTACTTTCTTATTACATTCATCCAATCCTTCTTACTCCTTTCCATGGCAAGCTGTATGTAGGGCATCACCGTTGTCAATGGCTACATCCCATCCTCTCAGTGAACATGGTCCAAATGCTCTGTCACAGCATGGCTAATCATCTGTCGGTTCTCAATCAGGTTGGAATAGAATCCCGTGATTCTTTTGCGTCTGTCACTAACGCCCAGCCTTCAGGAGTTTGAAGCTCGTCACAGTCATTCAATCCCAGAATCCTACTCGGAATACCACAGACAAGGTTAGACGTTCTGGATTCCCATGAATGCCGCCATCAATTCTAGCTTATACCACGAAGATTCTGATTAAGGAATCCAAGAGATATGCACCCGGTCTAAGGTAGAACGGAAGTGGTTGTCAATCACGCGCGTTCATAGGTGAGAATGATGATGCGTGTCACAGATCATCACATTCATCAAGTTGAAGTGCAACGAATATCTTAGAACAGGAATAAATCGAATTGAATAGAAAATAATAGTAATTGCATTAAAACTTGAGGTACAGCAGAGCTCCACACCCTTAATCTATGGTGTGTAGAAACTCCACCGTTGAAAATACATAAGTGATGAAGGTTCAGGCATGGCCGAGAGGCCAGCCCCCAAGGTCTAAGAACTAAACGTTCCAAGATGTCTAATACACTAGTAAAAAGTCCTATTTATAATAAACTAGCTGCTAGGGTTTACAAAAGTAAGTAATTGATGCATAAATCCACTTCCGGGGCCCACTTGGTGTATGTTTGGGCTGAGCTTGAATGTTACACGAGCTGAGGCTTATCTTGGAGTTGAACACCAAGTTGTAACGTGTTTTGGGCGTTCAACTCTGGTTCGTGACGTATTTCTGGCGTTTGACTCCAAAATGCAGCCTAGAACTCGTGTTGAGCGCCAGTTTACGTCGTTTAATATCGAACAAAGTATGGACTATTATATATTGCTGGAAAGCTCTAGATGTCTACTTTCCAATGCTATTAAGTGCGCGCCATTTAAAGTTCTGGAGCTCCAGAAAATTCATTTCGAGTGCAGGGAGGTCAGATTCCAACAGCATCAGCAGTCCTCTGTCAGCCTTTTATCAGAGTTTTGCTCAGGTCCCTTAATTTCAGCCAGAAAATACCTAAAATCACAGAAAAATACACAAACTCATAGTAAAGTCCAGAAATGTGAATTTAGCATAAAAACTAATGAAAACATCACTAAAAGTAACTAGATCATACTAAAAAATACCTAAAATTAATGCCAAAAAGCATATAAATTATCCGCTCATCACTGCAAATGCATGAGTAGCATAGATCAAGTATTCAATGTCAAAGTTAGATTACCAAGTCTTTCAAACTAACAATATGTTTGTAATAACAATTATATTTAACTAATAAAATATAAAAGGGGTTTTGTGAAAAGCAAGCATTTAGAGTAGTAGAAAAAAATAGTGCACAATGCCATACGGGCGTTTTCACAAATACATAGCATGCATGGTAAATAAGGTATTGAAAGTATTAGATTGAACATGCAAGCAACCCTATAAAAATAATATATAATTGTCACACAGTTCTTTTTAATAATCCACAAGCAAAATATGGAAAATAATGACCCAAATAAATTTTCAACACCAATTAAAAGAAAAAAAGAAAGAAAAAGAAAGAAAGGAAGAAAGAAATAAGAAGGGAAAGAAAATATTTAGATTTAAGGAAGAAAAGATAAGATATTTGGCTGATTTGGATAAGCAGTGCGGCGCAGGCGACGCGAGCGCGTGGGGCACGCGGTCGCGTGGATAGCGCTTTAAAGAAGTGACGCGAACGCGTAGGTCACGCGTTCGCGTGAAGTGATTTGTGCCTTCAGCGCAAGTGCAGCCTCGCGGCCACGCAACTCTTTGGTGAAAAACTTAATTTGCCAAAACTCTGGGTGACGCGATCGCGTATTTAAGGAACGGCGCGGACGCGTGGTAGGGCTTGTGCTACTAGCACGAGACCAGCCCAATTCCAGCTCAACTTTTGGCCATACACTCTTTTACGTCGATTTTGAGGCATGCGTTCGCGTGGGTGACGCGGACGCGTGGGTGACGCGGACGCGTGGGAGGCATTTTTCCCACATGACGCAGGCGCGTCATCAACACGGTCGCGTGGACCAATTTGTGCCAAAGGCACGCCTCCAGCGGCGCTTTCACGTGACTCTCTGTTCAGTTTTCTTTTCTTCCGAATGCACCTATGACGCGGACGCGTCGGTGACGCTGTCGCGTCACGTGCGATTTTTTTATGCATTATGCAGAATGCAATAAATGTTATGCAAAATTTCAGGTTCAATCAAAACTCAAAAACAGAGTAAAAGGGAGAGGGAACGATCATACCATGGTGGGTTGTCTCCCACCCAGCACTTTTAGTTATAGTCCTTAAGTTGGATATTTGGCGAGCTCCTTGTCATGGTGGCTTGTGCTTGAACTCATCCTGAAACTTCCACCAATGCTTAGGCTTCCAATAAGCTCTATCAATACCAAGTAAATTTACTAAGCATTGATGAAGTTCTCCACAAGCTTTGAGCTCCCAAAGTTGATCCTCATATATTCCTGGATCCCAAATCTTGTTTCTACACCCATCTTCAAGTTGATTATCATGATTCCATCCGGGTGGTTCAGCTTTAGAATTCTCACTGAAGCGGCCAAACAACATCCTAGACCCATTCAATTGAGCTCTACACCAACCTTTGCGTTTAAACTTTGAGCACACAACCATGTTGAACCTTGTTTGACAACTCCAACCACTAACCATCTTCTTCTTGCTCTTAATGTCACAAAGAGCTCTAAGTTGACCATCCGTCTCTAGAAGCCCATATTCAAGTGGGAAAGTAAAGGTCAAAGATAAGAATTTTACCCACTTGAACGTTGTGTTGGATGGTAATGGCTTCGGGAGAGGTGTTTCTAATGATCTTGCAAGCTCCACTCCCTTGTGCTCTTCGTTGACAACTTCCACCTCTTTGCAATCTCCTTCAATATCAACCTCTTCTCCTTGGTAGATTTCTTCTGATTCAATCTCTACTTCATTGTTCACCAAGGGCATGGGAGGTTGTGCTTCTTCTTCTTTCATATCCATGTCAAGTCCAATGGGAGAGGACACAAATGTAGATAAGAATTCATCAATGATCAAATCTATCTCTTGACCATCCCTTTCAAATTCTTCAATCATGAGATGCCTTGGAGGTTGTACACCCTCCTCAACATCAGTTTCAAACGTCTTTGAAGGAGGCTCTATAACTTGACTTTCCCATGGAGGTTCAGCATCCCCTAAGTCTTGAACCACTGCTTCCTCTTCAATGGCAGGCGTAGCTTCTTCCAATTGTTCCAATACCAAATCGTGTTGCTCATTGTCCACCGGAGTGTCTAACTTCTCCTTCCTGCCATGTTCTTCAGTAGATTCTCCATATGAAGCCATGGGAGTTCCTTGAATGTCCGAACATTGGAAAGGTAATCGATTTATCATTTGATCCAAGTGTTTAAGTATGAAATCGTATTCCTCCTTGATGGCTTCTTTTCTATGATAACTCCCTTCAACTACTTCTTCATCTACAAAGGTCTCTTCTACCTTCACCTTTAGTGCCTCTTCTAGCTCTTTATGAAGTATGGATTTGCGAAGATGATCCCTTCTCTCTTGTTCCATGTCAATTGCATCATTGGGATCATGTTGCTCTTGGATTAATGGATGTGGGTGCTCTTCCATGGATGGTGGTGATGGGATGGAGAGATCATTCTGTGGTTGAGATGGAAGTGCACTGGAGCTTGAGGGTTGAACATTGGAGGTGGAGGGTTGGTCCATACGGGATATAAGATTTTGGAGTGTAGAGGTGAGACTAGTGAGAGAAGTAAATGTGTTATGCATGGAGGTTTGGGGTGGATAGGAGGGTTCATTATTTTGGGAAACAGATTCATAATACAAAGGTTGTTCTTTTTTATAAGGATATGGAGATGGTGAATATTGAGGTGGTGGTTCTGGGTATGGTTCATATGGTGGTTGGTGTGGTGGATAAGGATTAGGGTCATATGGGGGTAAATGGCAGAAAGGGGCTTGTGAGTATGGTGGTCCAAAGTCATGTTGAGGAGGGGGTTCATAGGCATATGGTGGTGGTTGTTGATAATCAAAAGAGCATTCACCATAGCCATTGCCTTGATATGCATCGTAGAATGGTTGTTGATAGTCCATTGGAGGTGGTCGTCGCCATGAGGGTTGATTAAATCCTTGTGCCTCCTCCCATCTTTGATTGTTCCAACCTTGATGCCTGTTCTCACTGTAGTCTCCTCTTCCTGAAACATAGTTGTAACCAGACTCATAGCCAAAGGGGTGAGATTTTATAGTAGTGAGAGAAAATAAAAATAAAAATAGGTTGCAAGGAAATGTAAATAAAAATAAGAATCAAATCTAAATCAAAGAAGAAATTGAAAGAAGCTAAGAAACCATAAAACCTAGAGAGCCTCTCTCTAGAATTCTACATCTAAAACCTAAAGTGTGTAAAAATGAATGAATGATTTGAATGATTGAATGATGCCTCCCAGCTCTACTCTGCAGCCTCTTGTCTTCATTTTCGGGCTTGAAACCGGGTCAAAAGCAGCCCAGAAATGGCCTCCAGCTTTTTTCCTTTACTGAGGCACGTGACGCTCGTCACACGTACTCGTCGGTTGTAGGATGGTGTGTTCACACATGTACTTTAGCCACGCGCACGCATCAATTCCAGTTTCTCAAACATACAATTTCTTATATTCCTTCCACTTTTGCATGTTTTCTTTCCATCCTCTAAGTCATCCCTGCCCTATAAACTCTGAAATCACTTAAGCACATATCACAGCATCGAGTGGTAATAAAAGAGGATTAAAAATTAGCAATTTTAAGGTCTAGAAAGCATGTTTTCAATCATAACACAAAATTAGGAAGAAAACTTAAAAACATACAATTTACATGAATAAGTGTGAGAATAATTGACAAAATCCACTCAGTTCAATCCAAAATATACCATAAAATAGTGGTTTATCACTCATCCTCAGATATGGGCAGTAGCTCAGGGCCCTTGTGCAATCTGAGTCGCATGCTCCTCCTTGGCCTTGGATAGTCAAATGTCAAACTTAATATAAAATTAAACAACATTAATGAACACAAAGTTAAATAAATAAACAAATATAACTTCTTGAGATATATTTGGGTTTGTTGAACTTATAAAATTGTCCTCAGACCGCCTATTGATCCACTTCATATGGTCCTCCTTCCTCATGTGCATCCTCTGAAAAGACCTTGCTCCGATGAGGTTTGTGACCTAACTCGATCTCTTGTCCATAGGATTTACAATTTAAAGAAGTCATTATATTAGTTTCAACTTTATTAATAATAAAATAAATTAAGTTAATAATTAAAACTTTAAATGATACGAACCATATTCTCGGTCGCCTTGTAGGTGGTGGACCCTCCGGTGTACATGGATCTTCTGGTCTTGGATGCTCGACTGGCTCGGTCGTTAGCCTGGATCACCCGATAATTTCTTGTATTCCAATACTCCTTCATCTGGATGAGGATATCATCCGGGAACCTGTCTACAGGAGCACCCTTATTGCGATGTCTGTTAGCATCTCTCGGAAGTGCTTTGCGGGTCTCACCCTCCAAGCATTGTACATCTTCTACTCCTCCCCGTGGACAAAGTCAAAGTGGTTTTGCAATAGCAAACACAAAGTTAATCAAATCAATATCAAGTTAATAATTTGAAGTTAAAAAGAACACCACTTAATTAACTTAAAAATTCATCACCACAAAGTTCATGAACATTATCTGAAGCCATACTAAACTTGGACATGAATCACCTATAATGGTTCTTGAAAACCCAAGTAATTCCTTCGTCCCTAGTCTCAAAAGGTCCCAACTGTCATTAAGCAAACAATTCTCACTATATATGTATATGCATGTTATACTATTAATAAACACGTAAATGTAAAACATACTAGTTATCTCCATCTCACAGTAGCTTCTGTTTAGTAGGTTGTATAGATGTGACACCTCCTGAGGCTCCAATTATCGACTGTGTCGGCTATGACTATGGATTCGGCAATGCCTGTGCCTACGATAGGGTCCAGATTTGTGCTTAGGTCAGTGGTTGTGGCCGTGACTATGGCTATGGCTGTGGCTAAGGTTGTGTTTGAGGCTGCGGCTGAGGAGGTGTCTGGTGTGCACCACTCGCCTCTGAGGATAGACTCGGGGTCAGTATCATATCCTGATGGGATCCAACCCCTGTGACAGCTATGCCTACGCATCAACCATAATATCGGTAGTAGGTGCCGTGGTCATAGGCTAGGTACGTGATGACGACGCACCCAAATCAAGTGGAATGCTCGTATTCTTCCTAAGCTACCCCCTACTACGACCACCTCTCCTACCATCAACTTGTCCCCTACTCCTGTCACCTATAATATCACCTAAAGAAAGTAAAGTTAAATAAAGCTAAACCATTAATGCTTAATTCCTCCTACATTATTGTCGATAAAAGAGTTTGTATTTAAGTTTTATTAATCAAGTGTTTCATTTTTTTAAATTTGACATAGTCTCCCTTAAAATTAGGACACTCCAAATTTTCTAATTAATTACCAATCACAACCAACACAAACAATAATCAACATGCAAAAAACAATTAATTTTTTAATCCTTGCCATTCTAATTACTTTATACTAGGTATAAAATTATTTATAAAGAATTACGATATATTCATAACACGTAGGAAAAGTAATAAAGTAATCCTAAAGATCTATTTTGTGCTTAAATTTTATTTGAATAATATAAATCAGATCCACATGCCTGAGTACGCTAGCAAAAATAATTTTCTCCTTGATGGTAAGAAGGCGTTATGCATATTCACATCAAGACCAACCTTTGCTCTTAACTCCTTAACCAATGAACATTTGATCTAAATTTAGAATTCTGTTGTAACTTATTACACACCATAAAATTTTTCTTTAAGAATTAGACTTACATATAATTATGTATGTAGAGGTAAATGAATAAAACTCTCGTGTGTTTCTTTTACTATTGGCATACATATATATAGTATAAGATTTGTTCCTACTTAAATCTCATTTCAAATTTAAATTTGATCTTATCTTATTTTAAACCTGAATCTTATCTTAATTCAATTGAAATCTTATGAATCATATGGTATCATAATTCAATTTAAAATAGAATCACTAATTATTCTTGATTCTCATTAATATTCTCAATTATTATATTATTGGTGCTAGCCAAGAATATAATAATATTCTATTTGAATTAATATAATTATTTGTTTTATTAAATCAAAATAATAATTAAATGATTCTTTAGTAAAGCTTAGAACATTCATTACTGTGTGACCTCATAGGTTCAATACTGAGCAAGTAGTAAACTGTCATGCTAAATTTACTAATCAAAGTTAGCATCTAACAACATTTCTCAACCACTCGATAGTATAAAGTAATCTGTTTTTACTATGAACCCAAGAAGAACAAAGTATAATTTCTTCCATCTTTCCAACTCTTAGTTAACCCTTAGAATATGGTTTAATTATCAAACTCTAACTTGCTCTCATTATTATAATGCACTATGAATGATCTAAGAAACACATTTCTTTATTCATTGAACCCTATACTGAGAGATGATAGATTTCTTATTAACTAATCATTAATTCTACAAGTATTTAAATCATACCCAATATCTATTCAACTAGCACCCTAGAGCATTAGGTGTCCAGAATTAAAGTATAATAAATGTATTGTTAATTACTAAGATAGTTGAAAGTCAAAGAAAACTCTATTACCATGTTATTCTTGAGAATATCCTATTGATAAATATGCCGTAATTATAACTATTAAGAAATTTCAGATTGAGTTAGTTCAATGTTCATATCTCTATATGCACCATATATGTATATATTGATCTATCCGGATTATTGTTGTCCCTTTTAATAATTCTATGACCAGGAACATTTCAGATTAAATTATAAAAGATATATGAATTTATCTCTCATTATTATTATCATTATCATAATGATAGATCTCTAAATTTAATCAAGGACATTAATAATTCTATGACCAGGAACATTTTAGATTAAATTATAAAAAATATATGAATTATCTCTCATTATTATTATCATTATCATAATGATAAATCTCTAAATTTAATCAAGGATATTATTATTGTATTAACCCTTTAATTAATTGAATAATACGTCTAATAATAATAAAAAATTATTTGACACATGATAGATTGAATTGTGTCATCTCTCCAACACTACAAATCTATCCTAGGGTTCAAGTCTCAATCCTAAACATGTATAACTGACAATAAAAATTATTCAATTATAATTTTAGTTACATTTTTATAATATTGAAATCAATAAATTTTGATAAGATACCTGAAGGCAATCAAAATCTACTGATGTAAAACCCACAAAATTATTGAACAATTAGTTAATAAATTAATTATTAATCAAATAAATTAAAAAATAGAATTTTGTGGTTTAATGAGGTGGAACTAATTAAAATAAGAATTTTGACACAAATTTTAAAAAATTTAGCCTAAGATTGGGTCGAACTGGGCCTAAAACGAGCCCAGGTGCAGCCCAACTCACACTTGATAAAGAGCTTCAGATCTTCTCCTTTCTCATTGGAAGCTTGCTGGTTTTTGGAAAAGGGGAGCAAAGAACATGCAAACCCTTGGTTCCAAAATTCAATCTCATATAACTTTCGATCCAGAGCTTCGATTGACAAGCCGTCAGTGGCCACGTGTTTGCCTCGAAATCCTCTACAAAACCCAGTCAACTATTTGGCAAGAAACTTGATTTTTATCATCCAAATCTTCTCATCTTAGTTTTGAAATTTGTTGAGATTAAGTCTTGAGAATTTGTTGAATTTTGGTGTTTAGGAGCAAATTAGCTTTGTGGATTTGCTGGGTTCTGTCCCTAGCTTTCGTTGGTAAGGTGAGAAATCTCTAATCATTGTGAAATTATTCATATAGAAATTATGGTGTTGATTTAGTGATGTATATGTGATATTGGATTAAATTATATGTTATGGAGGCAAATTGATGGAATTGGTGGTCAATTGGCAGTGTTAAAAGCTTAAGGTTAGAAAATTGTTGCTGAATTTCTATTTGCAAGAGGTTTTGAGCTTTGGGTATTTGTGGAACGACGATAAATTGTGGTGTTTCAGGATTAACGGGAAAATCGGCCAAGATATTGTTTCGGTTTCTCATATCTAAAATGTAATGTGTCATAAAAACTTAGGTTAGTTGACGGTAGGATAAGATTGAATTATTTATATTGTTGATGCTTGAAATTGGTAAATGATAATGATAATGTTATTGAAATGTTGATGTTGTTGATGATTTTGTATAAAGATGCTTTGAAAATGAATTACTGTGCTGAAATGATTGAAATTGTGAAATTAATGTAATATGAAGTAAGATGGTGTAATGAGAAATGATTGGTTTTGGTTGATATGGTTATGGTAAGTTTTGAAAAGGTTTGAATAGAGGTGTTTTGAAAATTGAGGTTTAGTAATTTCAATGAAAATTTTGATTTTTAGACCAACTCCAACGAGCCATAACTCAGCTTTCGAACCCCAAAATTCTTTCAAACTTATCGCATATAAAAATTGGGTCCGTGAAGTTTACGCTGTTTAAAGAACGAATGAAAAATATTTCAAAATGAGAAAGTTATGCACGTCGGAAGTTTGTTGCGCAAAACTGAAATTCTGCAACAATTAGCTTTTTTACCCATTTTGCAGAACTTGCGTACACAACCATCTGCATGCAATGCGACCAACCCTTTCAGGTTTGGTATTTCGTATATGTGAGAAAGAAAAATATGCACACGCGTATGCGTGACTCCTGAAATTAGCAAAGTGAATTTTGTGTTTTAAAATGTAATTTTGAACCCCCTAAATCCCTATTTTTATTCTCTAAGACTCTAGAATTAAGTTGTAATGATAGACAAGGGGGGCTGAACTATGGAAGGGAAGTGACTTGGGAGTGAAGCAAGTTGCAGAGTGATGAGCGGATAATTTATACGCTTTTTGGCATTGTTTTTAGTATGTTTTTAGTATGATATAGTTAGTTTTTAGTATATTTTTATTAGCTTTTAGTTAAAATTCACTTTTATGGACTTTACTATGAGTTTGTGTGTTTTTCTGTGATTTTAGGTATTTTCTGGCTGAAATTGAGGGTCCTGAGCAAAAATCTGATTCAGAGACTGAAAAGGACTGCAGATGCTGTTGGATTCTGACCTCCCTGCACTCGAAGTGGGTTTTCTACAGCTACAGAAGCCCAATTGGCGCGCTCTCAATGGCATTGGAAAGTAGACATCCTGGGCTTTCCAGAAATGTATAATAGTCCATACTTTGCCTGAGATTTGATGGCCCAAACCGGTGTGGCAAAACAGCCTCAGAATTTCCAGCGTTTAACGCTGGAACTGGCATAAAACTTGGAGTTAAACGCCCAAACTGGCATA
>NC_029780.3:94465773-94466193 GCF_000817695.3 Arachis duranensis
TATGACACTTTACACGTTTCTTTGTGTACCTTCCACAGCATGAGTCTCTAAACCCCATGGTTGGGGGTGAGGAGCTCTGCTGTGTCTTGATGGATTAATGCAATTACTACTGTTTTTCATTCAATCATGTTTGCTTCCATTCTAAGATATCACTTGTTCTTAAATCGGATGAATGTGATGATTCGTGACAATCATCATCATTCTCAACTATGAACGTGTGCCTGACAACCACCTCCGTTCTACCTTAGATTAAGTAGATATCTCTTGGATTCTTTAACCGGAATCTTCGTGGTATAAGCTAGAACTGATGGCAGCATTCAAGAGAATCCGGAAGGTCTAAAACTTGTCTGTGGTATTCTGAGTAGGATTCAATGATTGAATGACTGTGACGAGCTTCAAACTCCTGAAGGCGGGGCGTTA
>NC_029780.3:94466710-94467465 GCF_000817695.3 Arachis duranensis
TTTCAAAATAATTTTCAATCATATCTTTTTAATTGCTCTTTTCAAAATCTTTTTAATTAACTAATTGATTCAGTTTTCAATTTGCTTTGATCTTTTTCTCTTTTAATTTTTGATTTTTTTTATTTTATTTTCCCTTTGTTTTTATTTTATTTTTCGGTTAGTTCAAAAAAAAATATATAAATATATTTTTATCTACTTGCAATCCATATCATTTTCCTTTATCCATCATGGACCTAAGTGGAATTGAACAGTCCAGAAGGACTCTGGGGTCATACGCTAACCTCATATGCTAACCCCATTACAGCTGCATATGGGAGTAGCATCTGTACACCTCCCATCAAAGCAAGCAGCTTTGAGCTAACTCCTCAACTCATTATCATAGTGCAGCAAAATTGCCAGTATTCCGGTCTTCCACAGGTAGAGCCTACTGAGTTTCTGGCACAGTTCTTACAAATTGCTGACATAGTACATGATAAAGAGGTGGATCAGGATGTCTACAGACTATTACTGTTTCCATTTGCTGTAAAAGATCAAGCTAAGAGGTGGTTGAATAACCAACCTACAGCAAGCATAAAGACATGGAAACAGTTATCAGACAAATTCCTGAATCACTTTTACCCTCCAAAGAGGATGACACAGCTAAGGCTGGACATCCAAGACTTTAAACAAGAGGATAATGAATCCATTTATAATGCCTGGGAGAGGTATAGAGGCATGCTAAGAAAATGCCCCTTTGAAATGTTTTCAGAGTGGGT
>NC_029780.3:94467500-94468396 GCF_000817695.3 Arachis duranensis
TTAGACATCTTCTACTATGGGCTTACAGAAAAAGCTCAGATGTCTTTAGACCACTCAGCTGGTGGATCTATACACATGAGGAAGACAATTGAAGAGGCTTAAGAGCTTATAGACACTGTTGCTAGAAATCAATATTTGTACTCTAGCAATGAGTTCTCCCCAAAAGAGGAAGTCATGGCAGTAGCCACTGACCCTAATCCTCAAGAACAGATGATTGAGCTTAATCAACAATTGCTCCTAATGACAGAACAGTTAGCAGAATTTAAAGAGATGCTCCATGAAACTAAAGTTGCTAACAAGAACATAGAACTGCAGTTGAATCAAGCAAAACAGCAGATATCTAAACAGATAACAAAGGAATGCCAAGCAGTTCAACTGAGGAGTGGGAAAACATTAAATAACACTGCTCAAAGTAGCAAAAAGCCAAACAAGGAACAATTGACAGAGGATAACCAAACTACTGTTCAAAATCCCTCTGAGGACAGTAAGAGCCCAGAGAGGAACACTTTTGGCGTTCAAACGCCAGAAAAGAGGGGAAGCTGGCGTTAAACGCCCATTCCCTGCCCAGTTCTGGCATTCAAACGCCAGAAAAGGGGGAAAAGTTGGCGTTAAACGCCCATTTTCCACCCAATCCTGGCGTTCAGACGCCAAGGGAGGATCAGACACCTGAGAGTGCTGACAGTAATCCCTCTAACAGGGCTTCTTCAACCACTTCTGTAAGGAATAAACCTGCAGCATCTAAGGTTGAAGAATATAAAGCCAAGATGCCTTATCCTCAAAAACTCCGCCAAGCGGAACAGGATAAGCAATTTGCACGCTTTGCAGACTATCTAAGGACTCTTGAAATAAAGATTCCGTTTGCAGATGCACTTGAGCAAATACCTTCTTATGCTAAG
>NC_029780.3:94469743-94470040 GCF_000817695.3 Arachis duranensis
AGGAGAAATGTCACTTTATGGTGACTGAAGGAATTGTCCTTGGGCACAAAATTTCAAGCAGGGGAATAGAGGTGGATAAGGCAAAGGTGAAGGTAATTGAGAAATTACCACCACCTGCCAATGTTAAGGCAATCAGAAGCTTTCTGGGGCATGCAGGATTCTACAGAAGGTTTATAAAGGATTTTTCGAAAATTGCAAAACCTTTGAGTAACCTGATAGCTGCTGACACACCATTTGTGTTTGACACACAGTGTCTGCAGGCATTTGAGACCCTGAAAGCTAAGCTGGTCACAGCAC
>NC_029780.3:94470108-94470572 GCF_000817695.3 Arachis duranensis
GAACTAATGTGTGATGCCAGTGACCATGCCATTGGTGTAGTGTTGGGACAGAGGCATAACAAGCTTCTGCACATCATTTATTATGCTAGCCGTGTTCTAAATGATGCACAGAAGAAATACACAACCACAGAAAAAGAGTTACTTGCAGTGGTCTATGCCATTGACAAGTTTAGATCCTATCTAGTGGGATCCAAAGTGGTTGTGTACACTGACCATGCTGCTCTTAAATACTTACTCACAAAGCAGGATTCAAAACCCAGGCTTATCAGATGGGTGTTGCTTCTGCAAGAGTTTGATATAGAAATAAGATACAGAAAAGGGACAGAGAACCAAGTAGTTGATCATCTGTCCCGAATAGAACCAGTAGCTGGGGCGTCCCTCCCTTCTACTGAGATATCTGAGACTTTCCCAGATGAGCAACTCTTTGCCATTCAGGAAGCTCCATGGTTTGCAGATATTGCAAA
>NC_029780.3:94471714-94472652 GCF_000817695.3 Arachis duranensis
AAAGGTCCAGCTAAAGACAGTAAAGAAGCGCTTGCTGTGAGGCAACCCAGTCATTAGCAGGTTGTATGTTTTGTTTGTACAAAGGCAAGTATCAAAAATGAAGGAATTCACAGAGTTACAGAAGGATTCAGCTCAAAAAGCAGAGAAAAAGAGCTTACTGGCGAAAAAACGCCAGTAAAGGGCATTTTGGGCGTTAAACGCCAGAATGGGCACCATTCTGGGCGTTTAACGCCAGTAAAGGTGCCATTTTGGGCGTTAAACGCCAGAATGGGCACCATTCTGGGCGTTTAACGCCAGGTGTGCAGCATCCTGGGCGTTTAGCAAAACGCCCAGTGATAAAGGGAACTCTGGCGTTTAACGCCAGCCAGGGCACCTGGCTGGGCGTTAAATGCCCACAATGGGCAACAAATGGGCGTTAAACGCCAGAATGGGTGCCATTCTGGGCGTTTAACGCCAGAAAGGTGGGGGATCAAGATTTTGCTTTCCAATCAAATTTTTTTCAAACTTTCCTTTTCTTACACATACTTTTCTACACAAACACATCTCAACCTTTCATCATTCACCTTCAAATCTTCAAAAATCAAAATCATTATTCAAATCTCTCTCATATCAATCCCAAATTTTATTCAAAAACTCACCCTTCTCTCAAATTATCTCCATATCTTCTCAAATCTCCCTTCAATTTTTTTCGAAATCTCCTTCCCCCATTTATAAAAACACGTTCGGCCCCTTATTCCCCCACACCATTCGAATTTGCTCTTCTCCTCTCTCTCTTCTTTCCTTTCTTTTGCTTGAGGACAAGCAAACCTCTAAGTTTGGTGTGCTTTTCCGTGATCACTAAGCCAAGATTCATCAAAATCATGGCCCCTAAGGGAAAACAAACCAATTTAAGAGGAAAGAAAGAGAATAATCCAAAGAATCTTTGGAATCAAGAGAAG
>NC_029780.3:94474160-94475427 GCF_000817695.3 Arachis duranensis
AGTCCTAAAAAGCATGTTTTCACTCTTAAGCACAATTAAAGGAGAATATACAAAACCATGCTATTTCAATGGATAAATGTGGGTGAAAGGTGATAAAATCCCCTAAAATCAATACAAGATAAACCCTACAAATGGGGTTTGTCAACCTCCCCACACTTAAACCAAGCATGTCCTCATGCTTAAGCCAAGAGAAAGCAAAGGGCATCAACATTTATTCAATGTAAATAAACTATATGCAACCTAAACTATATGCAACTAAATGCAAAATGGTTGTACCTACTTGGTTAAAAATAATTCATTCCTCCAAGGCATACATGCACAAGTAGGGCCAAGATCATATAACGATTCATGAGTCCTACCAATTGAAGTATAAACATGAAGTTCACATAGACTTGCAAGAAGAACGCTCGTGAAAGCCGGGAATCAAGGAATTGAGCATCGAACCCTCACCGGAAGTGTTTGCACTCTAGTCGCTTGGTGTTTGGGGTTGATTCTCTCAATTCTCCCTTAATCATGCTTTCCAAGATTTGTTTTTCATCTAACAATCAACAATTATTCAATGCATGCATACATGTATCATGAGGTCTTTTCTTTAGGTTGTAATGGGGCTAGGGTTAAGGTAGGATGCATATTTGGTCATGTGAGCTTGAAATTTGAATCTTTGATAAGCTTAAACTTCCCACCTAACCTATGACATCCTATACAATTTCAAAGCTAACATAACTACCCATTTCTCACTTTTTCACATACTCATGCAATTTCTTTTCATTTCACAACACTTATGCATTGATCTTTATTGAGCTTCACTTTGTTTTGGGGCATTTTGTCCCCTTTTCATTTCTTTTTTTTTTCTATATATTTTTTTTCTTTTTCATACTATTTTTTTTTCTTTTGTTTTTCTCATTTTTATTTCTTTCTATATACAAGAACCTCAATGCATAAGGTTTTACATTTGATCCATACATGAGTATGTACCCAATTCCCAATATTTCTCAATAACAATACAAAATTTACCCTTTTTATTCACCCAATGTCCCAAGGTTCCCACACTTGAATGATTCTCACACACTCTAGCCTAAGCCAATCAAAGATCCAAATTAAGGACATTTATTGTTTTTCGCTTTAAGGCTTGTAATGTGCTAAAATAAGAACAAAGTGGGTTAATCATAAGCTCAAATTTGGCTAACAAAGGAAGATAAAAGGTAAGGCTATTTGGGTAAGTGAGCTAATGAAATGATGGCCTCAATCATATAAATGCATGAATACA
>NC_029780.3:94475799-94478334 GCF_000817695.3 Arachis duranensis
AATATGTACAAATTCTAACTAACATGCAACCTATCATGCAAATGCAACAACTAACTAACATTGGTGTTGAAAAAGAAAATTGTTACCCATGGAGATCGGTCGACGACCTCCCCACACTTGAAGATTGCACCGTCCTCGGTGCATGCAAAGAAGAGCAAGGTGGACGGGTTACTACAATTGATGAGCTCCTCAAATGGTTGTGCGGATGACTTGTTTGTTGCCCCCATTTAAAAGCTTTCCCTTCTCCTCCTTGGTGGCCAACCTAAAAGGAGAGAAAAAGAAAGAAAATTAAGCCTACAACAAAGATATCAAAGTAAATAGAACATAGGCGGAGGCTAATGCCGAATAAGAGTATGATTCTCTACCCCATGGTAGCTACAACATGTGAGTGAGAAATCAATTTAAGCAAAGGGCATATCAACTAATACTTGATGCAAGAGTAAAGTTAAAGCATGGAGATCATTTTGAGCATCAAGATCAAACAAGAAGAAGTGGGTCATGAAAGACAATATGAGGACATAGCAATGCACAAAGACACAAGAAGCAGTCAAGATGAAGCATTGATCTAAAAGTTTCATTACCCAACAACATCAAACAAGTCAAGAAGCACCAAAATAATGCAAGGAATCCTCAACAATTGAGTGGGAAGATGCAACACCATTATGAAAATGACTTAGAAAAAAAACGAAAACATGCTACAAAAACTAAATGAAAATGGGAAGAGTAGAAGTATGCGAATGTGATAAGCAAAAGAAAATGGAAGAGGAGAAAAAAAACTCTTTTTTTTTTTTTTTACCGACGCGTGCGCGTCATGCGTGCTTACGCGTCGATGTGCATATTGGTGGAAGGACGCGTACGCGCCAGGTGCGCGGACGTGTGCGTCGAGTTAGGCCGGAGGCATAATGTTGGCCCAAGTCTGGCACAACTCTCGGGTAAAAGTACCGGGGGTGCAGATTGTGCAATCGACGCGCGCGCGCACAGTGTGCGTGCGCGCGCATTGCGAATTTAAGATCATGTGCGCGTACGCGCCAGGTGCGCGCACGCGTGCATAGACTTGTGCCTTAGGCCCAATGTTCGCACAGTGCAGGCCTAACTCTCGGGTTTTTGGCTGGAGGTGATTTTTTGCATCCACGCGTACGCGTGCAGTGCGCGTCCGCGTGGGTGGTCGAAAATTGCTCAGGTGCGCGTACGCGTGCAGTGCGCGCGCGCGTGGATGGTGTTCTGTTTTTCAAAAAAATATTTTTCTAAGTTCTTACACCAATCCAAGCCTTTCAATCCTCCAAACAGCTACCAAAACGCCCTAGAACCTTATTCAACATGCTATATTACTAACTAAACTCAATGAAACAATAAAAACAAGAAATTAAACTAATTCTACCAATATTTACAAAAGATAAAAATTGAAAATGAGAATCTACCTTCAATAACAACTCAATTCCCTTATTAACAAAACTAAAAGAGTTATGGAAAGAGTTTACCATGGTGGGGTGTCTCCCACCTAGCACTTTTAGTTTAAGTCCTTAAGTTGGACTTATGGGGAGCTCTTCTCAAGGTGGCTTGTGCTTGTACTCATCTTGGAACTTCCACCAATGCTTGAATCTCCAATAAGCTCCATTCTTTAATTTCAATATCTTCAAGCTTTGATGGAGTTCTCCACAAACCATGAGCTCCCAAATTTGATTTTCATTGTGCGATCCGGGATCCCACACTTTGTTTTGACACCCGTCCTTAATTTGATCATCATTATTCCATCCGGGTAGTGTGGCCTTGGAATTCTCAAAGAGGCTTCCAAACAACTTCCTAGACCCATGCAATTTGGTTCTATACCAACCATTGCCCTTGAATTTTGAGCTTACAACCGTCATGAGCTTAGAATGATGTTTCCAACCACCACACAATTCTTTCCTACTCTTAACTCCACAAAGAGCTCTAAGTTGACCATCATTTTCAATTAAACCATATTCAAGTGAGAAAGTAAAGCTTAGGAATAGAAATTTTACCCACTTGAATGTTGTGTTGGATGGTGACTTGGGAAGGGAGACTTCCCCACACTTAGACAATGCAAGGTCTACTTCTTTAGGCTCTTCTTGGGTTGCTTCCACCTCTTCACAAGCTTCTTCAAATTCAACCTTTTCCCTTTTTCCACATGGCTTGGTGTTGTCTTCAAGAACTTCATCTTGTTTAATGGGAGGTGATTCAACTTTGGATAGGAATTCATTGATGAATGAGTTCATCTCTTGATCAACCTCTTCATATTCTTCAATTTCAATATATACCATGCCATTTTCGTTATCCTTGGGAGGTTGTACACACTCTTCTATAGTTTCAACTTCATGTCCAATGGGAGAGGATTCGATTGTAGAGAGGAATTCATCCATGATTGAATCCATCTCTTGATAAGCTTCTTCCAAGTCTTCAATTACGACATGTCTTGGAGGTTGCGCACCCTCCTCAACATCAATATCAAGCTTCTTGGGAAAGTGCTCCATGATGCTACATTCCCATGGACTTTCAACATCTCCTAAATCTTCAACC
>NC_029780.3:94478416-94479250 GCF_000817695.3 Arachis duranensis
CAACACAAAATAGCATCCCTCATCCCCCACCGGAGTTTTCAATCTCTCCTTCATGCTTTGCTCTTCTTTAGGTTTTTCACATGTGGCTACGGAAGTATCTTGAGTGTTCGAACATTTGTAGGCTAAAGTGTGCACTACCTTGGTCAAGTTGGTCACAAACTCAAGTGTATCCCGCTTCATGGCCTCTTGTCCTTGAAGTAACAAAGTGAGAGGATCGTCTATTGGGGCTTGGGGTGAATAGGAAGGTTCATTATTTTGGAGAGAGGGTTCGTAGTAGAAAGGTGGTTCTTCTTGGTAAGGGTATGGAGATGGTGAGTGTTGAGGTGGTTCTTGGGAGTAATCTTGATAGGGTTGTGGTGCTTCTAAGGGTTCTTGCTTATAATGGTCATAAGAATATGGCATGGATGATTGGTCATATGGTGGATATGGATCATAGGAAGGTGCTTGATGTGGAGAGGCTTGTGAGTATGGTTGAGGTCCATGTTGAGGATGAGATTCATAGGCATATGATGGTGGTTGTTGAGTGTCACAAAAAAAGAGTCATAGGCATATGATGGTGGTGATTGATTGTCACAAAAAGATTCACCATAGCCGTTGATTTGACATGCATTAGGATGTGAATTATACTTATAAGTGTCCGGAGGTTGTTGCCAATAGGAGTGATCAATTCCTTGAGGCTCCTCCCATCTTTGTTGGTTCCATCCTTGGTACATGTTATCATTGAAGTGCATATTTCCTACAACACAATTAGAACCAAACTCATAGCCAAAGTGAGAACTCATAATGAGAGAACAAAATAAAACTAACAAAAATTAAGAAGCAAACAAAAGGTAA
>NC_029780.3:94480608-94481767 GCF_000817695.3 Arachis duranensis
TTCTGAGGTCACTATCAAGAGAGCAGTGATGATTCATTGCATTATGCTTGGAAAAGAAGTGGAGGTTCATCATGTGATTGCTTGTGAGATCTACACAATTGCAAATAAGAATTCCACTGAAGCCGAATTGGCTTACCCAAGCTTGATCTCCTTGCTCTGTAAAGAGGCTGGGGTAAAAATGGGAGTAGATGAATTCATACTCATTGAACATCCAATCACCAAGAAGTCAATGGAAGGACAAATGCAAGACAACTCTATCAAAAGGAGGGCGCAAGAGTTCCTCCCTGAATTTCCTGAAATTGGCTACTGGGCCAGCCTAGAAGCATCTATCACCAACTTGCAAGAGACTATGGAGCAACTTAAGGAAGAACAGCAGAATCAGAACTGCATGCTCTGCAAATTGCTGAAGGAACAAGAGAAGCAGGGGCGTGAACTCCAAGAGCTGAAACGCCAGAAATTCTCCTCTCAATTTGAGGGAGCATCTACTTCTCAAAATCAAGGTTGTTGAGTTCTAACTCTGTGAAAACCTCTATCATTAGGAGCCTATTTAAATTTTTTGTTTTCTATTTTTCTATTTTTAGTCTCATCTTATATCTATCTTTGAGTCTTGTTCTTAATTCATAATTAATAAAATTTAAAATTCATGTCTTAAAGCTATGAATGTCCTATGAATCCATCACCTTTCTTAAATGAAAAATGCTCTAATCACAAAAGAACAAGAAGTACAGGATTTCGAAATTATCCTTGAAACTAGTTGAATTAGTTTGATGTGGTGACAATAATTTTTGTTTTTCCGAATGAATGCTTGAACAGTGCATATGTCTTTTGAATTTTCTGTTTTGAGAATGTTAAAATTGTTGGCTCTTGAAAGAATGAGGGAAAAAGAGAACTGTTATTGAGGATCTGAAAAATTATCAAATTGATTCTTGAAGCAAGAAAAAGCAAAAAAAAAAACGAAAAAAAAGAGAGAAAGAAATAAAGTGTGATCCAAGGCAAAAAGAGTGTGCTTAAGAACCCTGGACACCTCTAATTGGGGACTCTAGCAAAACTGGGTCACAATCTGAAAAGGTTCACCCAGGTATGTGTCTGTGGCATGTATGTATCTGGTGGTAATACTGGATGACAGAGTGCTTTGGGCCACAGCCAAGACTCATGACAT
>NC_029780.3:94482216-94485399 GCF_000817695.3 Arachis duranensis
TTTTGGAGTTAAACGCCCAAACTGGCATAAAAGCTGGCGTTTAACTCCAGAAAAGGTCTCTACACGAAAATGCTTCATTGCTCAGCCCAAGCACACACTAAGTGGACCCAGAAGTGGATTTTTACGTCATTTACTCATCTTTGTATACCCTAGGTTACTAGTTTACTATTTATAGGATCTTTTGACATTGTATCTGTACCTTATGACACTTTACACGTTTCTTTGTGTACCTTCCACAGCATGAGTCTCTAAACCCCATGGTTGGGGGTCAGGAGCTCTGCTGTGTCTTGATGGATTAATGCAATTACTACTGTTTTTCATTCAATCATGCTTGCTTCCATTCTAAGATATCACTTGTTCTTAAATCGGATGAATGTGATGATTCGTGACAATCATCATCATTCTCAACTATGAACGTGTGCCTGACAACCACCTCCGTTCTACCTTAGATTAAGTAGATATCTCTTGGATTCTTTAATCAGAATCTTCGTGGTATAAGCTAGAACTGATGGCGGCATTCAAGAGAATCCGGAAGGTCTAAACCTTGTCTGTGGTATTCTGAGTAGGATTCAATGATTGAATGACTGTGACGAGCTTCAAACTCCTGAGGGCTGGGCATTAGTGACAGACGCCAAAGAATCACTAGATTCTATTCCGGCCTGATTGAGAACCGACAGATGGATAGCCGTGCCGTGACAGGGTGCGTTGAACATTTCCACTGAGAGGATGGGAGGTAGCCACTGAAAACGGTGAAACCCTTACATACAGCTTGCCATGGAAGGAGCCTTGCATGTTTGAAGAAGAAGACAGTAGGAAAGCAGAGATTCAGAAGATGGAGCATCTCCAAAACCTCAACCTGTTCTCCATTACTGCAAAACAAGTACTTATTTCATGTTCTTTTGCTTTTTACAATCAATCCTGATAATCTTTGATATCCTGACTAAGAGTTACAAGATAACCATAGCTTGCTTCAAGCCACAATCTCCGTGGGATCGACCCTTACTCACGTAAGGTATTACTTGGACGACCCAGTGCACTTGCTGGTTAGTTGTGCGGGATTGCAAAGTGTGATTGCAATTTCGTGCACCACAGAGTAATGAATTATGATTGTGTAGTGGTGATTTCGGGCTTGTGAAGTGTTGACCAAACTAACATAATTATGACGATGATAATAGTGAATTTCAATTGAGTTAGGGATGGGTTGATGATAATGATGACGTTAAGGAATGATAGTGATTGAATTGGAATGAACTGAATGAGATAGAGGTGACCGGGTAAGAGACAGTGGCACTGACCACTTGTAACACCCTACCATACAGAGTCTTATGCTTAAGTCATAATTCAGAGATGGCAAGGTATTACGACCTCTAAAATAAAAATTTAGTACGTATAGTAGTATGAATGATTGATTATAACTAGGAGCCTTTGTAGAAAAAGGGGTAAACAAAAACCGCAACCTTAAAGCGCAACACTCCGATCGATAACGTAACGAACAAGGATAACCAACGCGAGATTATATATAAACAAAGGAGTGTCAAAAACAGGAATATCAAGACTCAAGATCCGGCTGCGAAGATAACCGGTCCGAGCATAACAATATATACATATGATAAAATAAGGAAAACCCCAAAGGGACACAAATACTGCATCTGAAAACCACAAAATCCGCATGGGTGAGAACCAGAGGTCCCCAGCATGGTAACAGCTTCCACATATATAATACATAATAATGGAGGAAAGCCAAAGGCAATCCTAGAACTTCCTCCAGATAATATCAAAGCTTATAAACAAGCTAAACCATAAAGGGCATCTGACTAAGGATACTTCAGTCTAACTAATACTTCCCTTTCCAATTCCTTCAGACCTCCCAACCACCAGCAGGAGAATAGTGTAGCAAACACAGTTATATCAAGCAAGAAATATACATTTAGGAACAAGTAAGGCATTTAGACAATTAGCAAGTAATATGCGGTCAAATAGGCAATCTCAAACAATTCATATAGTATGCATATGATGAATGCCTGTCCCTAGTGGCTGATGATATCATCTGTCGGTTATAGAGCCAACCCGACAAGTCCTGGTAGCTAACCATTGGACTGTCCCTCTGTCATGCATCCCCAACTCGAGTTATACTCGTCATAAACTTAATCATAATCATGATCTATATCCATCACCCTCACTGGTGAATATTTACGGGGGCGAGCTCATCCGGGTCTTTCACAGTGCCCGGCCACACTTACGACATAGGGTCAATAGAGTATCAAGTCTCAACCTGGAGCACGTGGTGGCTAGCCACTGCTACTACCCAGGGAAACTCGTATCCCAGATAGTGGAAGTGCAAATCACAATTATCAATAATTCAGCATAAACATGCATGAATTCTCATCCATGGATCAACATCCATATCAGCCATTCCGGCTCACGGTTAAATCCATAACCAGCCCAAATTCATAGCATACACAGCTATTCCGGCTCACGGTTCAATCCAGAACCAGCCAATATTCATAGCATACACAGCTATTTCGCAATGACATAACAAGCACTTCCACCACCATCCTCCACATCTCACATAATCATCAATGATCCTCATTGATTATTCATTTTCCCCTTGCTTCACTCGCAAGTTACCACATCCACTAGCTCCTTCTCTCATAGCTAGGCTTATCATAACGATTTAAGATATAAGTGGTGAGATCGGAGGCTCAGAAGTATGAAATTTGGCTTTTAAAACTCAAAAATCAACTTTGGGATGAAAACAGGTCCGCGCGTACGCGCACTCCACGCGCACGCGTAGATGGCCTCAAAAACTTCATCGACGCGCAAGCGTCATTCACGCTAACGCGTGGATTAAAAATTTGCCAATCGACGCGTACGCGTCAACCACGCGTACGCGTGGGTGTTCTCGTGCCCCAGGCACAACACTGGCACAGTTCTGGCATAACTCTCTGGAAAATGGCTGGGCATTGGGTGCAGCACAATCGGCGCGCCCGCGCACATCACGCTCACACGTGGATGGCATTTTCGGGAAGAACGGCGCGCACGCGCCAAGTGCGCCCACGCGCAAGGGGTCATTCTGCTAAAAATTTTCTAAGTTAAAAGCTGCAGAATTCACCAATTTAAACCCCAATCTTCCAACGGACAAAACTTCCTCATTTTAAATCATTTTTCACCCGTTCTTCGAAC
>NC_029780.3:94485849-94509056 GCF_000817695.3 Arachis duranensis
ACCGGAGCACTTCCAAATCACTTATCCACAAGCTCTCAAGGCCTCAACACCTCCAAAAACAGATTTTTCACCACCAAACCCTTTCCAAGCTTTTCAAAATCACCAATCAAGCTCCAATATCCACACACACACAACCTAAGCCACAACCATCATACCCATACACAACATCTCAAAACCCAAACATCATAAAATCACAAAATACACTAGGGTTGAGAATCTTACCACATCCAAGGTCCAAGGAGACAAGATTAACCTTCTCCTTCAAGAGAGTTGGGTCCTATAACATCAAAGAACCCAAAATCTCAACATTTCACCCATGAAACTCGAAAATAAGGGCTGTAATTTCGAACAGAAACTTGTGGCTTACCTCAAGATTAATTGTATGGGTTTTGTAGAGCTCTTCGCGGTGAACGCGTGGCCGCAAACGGAGCGGCAATCGGAGCTCTAGATCAAAAGTTATGGTGGTTTGAAGATCAAGTGAGAGAAAGAAGTTGAGAGAGTGTTCTTCCCTTCCTCTCCACCATTTCAGCGTGTTTGAGTGTGTTGTGAGGAGAGAGAGTGTTGAAAACTAGGGTTTTAGTTTAGTTATGTTGGGCCAAGGGCCCACTTTAGGTCCAATTGGCCCGGTTTGGCCCGTTCGGTCCAATCTTGGTCCGAATTCTATAAAATTGGTACCGAAATTCTCGTCTCAGTCTCCTCTATCACATTTAGCCATAAAAATTACATTTTAGGCTTTCTAGAATAAATTCTCATTTATGGGTTAATTAGCCGTTAATTAACCGGGTTTTACACCACTCGCTCCGGGTATATGCTAAAGAAATGTAGAGATGTTGAGAATGAACGGACAGGATGACGGTATTGGTGTGTTGGATGTGGCCAAGCCGGTAGGACACTAATCCCTCGATCTTTTTCCTCTGCGTTTTCTGTGATTGTGATGTGTTGGATGTGGGGAAGGTGGTAGGGTGCTAATCCCTCGATTCTTTTCCCCTGCATTTGCTTTGGTTGGATTATGTTAAAAACGATCACGATGATTAAAATGAGATTATGATTGTTAGATGTGGAGAAGGCGGTAAGGTGCTAATCCTTCGATTCTTTTCCCCAACATTCCTTGTGGTTGTGTTTTGTGTGATGTGAGGAAGGTGGTAGGCACTAATTCCCCAACGTTTTTCCCTCACATTCTTTCTCTCTTTGTCTGCAAGGTAGGACACTAATCCCTCGATCAGTATGGCACGGCCTCACTTGGGGAAGGTGGTAGGGCACTAATCCCCCGGTTTATTTTCCCCTGGTGTATGCCTCCAATAGAAGGTGGTAGGGTACTAATTCCCCAATTTTGTGCCTCCTGGAGATGCGCAGTCGAGAGACGGTATCCAGGTTAGCTACCGGGTGTGTTAGGTTTCGAAAAAGTAACCGACACGTGAGCTCACGGCCAGTAGGATAGACATACATCATATGCATATGTGTTCTTTGTTTGATTGTGCATTAATTGGGCTTGCCTATGTGATTATTATGCTTACCTGCTATATTTTCTACCTGTCGTATCTGTATTCTACTTGTGTTTGCTTTGTCTGTTTTGTTTGTTTGTGTGGTTCTATTGGTGTTCAGAGGATGGGAGAAAAAGCGAGGATTTTAGGGATTAAGTTAGAATTGAGATAGAATCAGGAATCCTTAGATAATCTATCCTATTTATGGTGTTTAATGTTAGTTTTAAGACTTGAATCCGAGTGTTGAAGTTCTAGGATCGTCTTTGGCTTTCTCGGGACATTATATGTTATACGTGTGGCTACTGTTACCATGCTGAGAACCTCTGATTTTTATCCCATACATATTTTGTGGTTTTCAGATGCAAGACGTGAGGTACCTCGTTGAGGCATGCTGGAAGTAGGTAAAGGTAAAAGCTACTTTTTCCTTGTGTTTATGAAGTTTTATGAAACCCTAGAGTTTGAGTGTTGTGCATATTATATGAAATTAGTGTAGATTGAGTATTTGACGCATTGAGTTGAGCATTGGTGGTGAACTTGGACTTCAAGTTTGAGGGTTTGGTTTTGACTTCATTGAGGTACAGTTTAAGTTTCACTTAAATACCGTATAATGTAGTATAAAATCCTAAGCTAGATGCCCCTAGGATTAAGTTTGAATTGTGTATTTAATTGGAATTGATATGTGTAGTGGTGTGTTATTGCAATTGATGATTTAGATAAGGATTGTGTAAATTATGTATATTTTATGTGTTGTAGAAATTAATAGTTTGGATGGTAGTTATATATTTATGAATTATGTATTGAATTGGTAAATTTGGGAGGGAGAATGAAAAAGATAAGAATGGTTAGTGGTGATTGAATTGTATGAAGATGCATGAGTTTGAATGGAACATTGGTATAGAATGAGTGAAAATTGAAATGATTGATGGAATAGTGAAAAAATGTGATTTTGAGGTGTTGAATTGATGAATTTGAGTAGAAATATGTAGATGAAGTAGGTTTGAAATTGATTGAGTGTGAATATGTGAATTGAGTTGGTTTGGGGTCATTTTGTTGATGTTGAAACTATTTTGGCTTGTGAACTTTTGGGAAAGTTGATAATATTGTTTTTGGTTAAAATTGATTTCTAGCCAACTTTGGTGAGCTATAACTCGATCCTCGGAGTTGAAAACTTTTCAAAGTTAAATTTTAATAAAAACTCATTTATCGATCTTTCCAACGGTTCAAGAATTGTTGAAAAATGATTTAAAATGAAAAAATTATGCGTATTTAAAGTTTTGGTAAAAATATTGCATTTCTGCAGCATATTAGCTTTTCTGGTTTCTGATATGCATGCGTACACAGAGGCATCACGCGACGCGAGCACTGGCCACTGCCAAGTACTCTCACATACGTGGACATGTCATGCGTACGCGACTTTGGCGAAAATTACACTCATGCGTACGCAAGCAGTTGCATGCTTACGCGACTTTGTCAAAATTATGGATTCATGCGTATGCATGAAAAACTTAGATTTTTGAGTTTCTAACAATTCTTTTAGCCTTTTAAAACTTCTATAAACCCCATCAAGAGTCTAGAGCCGGTGTAATTGAAGATAGAGGAGTTAGGAACGAGAATTAAAGAGATGGGTTGGTGAATTGATAAGAGATGAACAAATTGTGAAGTAATGAATGATAAGGGATAATGAGATTATGAATGGTAAATAGTTATGATATTGAGAGATGAGGATGAATAAATTTTGATTAAGATATGATGAGAGTGATTATGATGTTAAGAGGTAATGCACAATTGATTATGATTGAGATATGAAGAGAATAATTATGAAAACGATTTACTTGTAGTGGAGTGATTCTATTTGCCACAGTGGAATGGTTTCGTTTGCCATTACTTGCAGTGGAGTGATTTCATTCCGTTTGCCATTACTTGCAGTGGAGTGATTCCACTTGCCGCAGCGGAGTGATTCCATTTGCCAGTTATACCTGTCTGGGTAAATGCAATGGAGTGATTTCACTTGCTCCGGACATGTTGGGTTTGGCTATATAATCAACAGATGATATCATCGGCCATAGGATAGACATACATCATTTGCATATGTTTGAAATGTTTGGATTTGTTTAATTGTGTTTGGTTTGCCTAATTGTATATGCTACATGTTTATATGCTAATTGCTTTACCTGAATCTACTTGTGTATTCTTTGTTTGCATTGCTTGTGTTTGCATAACTAAGAGGTCCCTCATGCTAGTGTCGGTTGATGCTGAGGGCTGTCCTTGTTGAGATGGAATGAAGAAATGGTTGAATAATAAAGGTAAATATTGAATGGGATAATTTGAGCCCCTGGGTTGATGCAGTGGAGAGATTTCACTTGCTATGTGCGGAAAGTTAATGTGATGATATAGGATTACTAAGTCAAATTATCTGAGGGTTAGTTCTGGTTTTGGATTTATTCTGTTGGAGAGTGGTGAAAGTATGAGAAATATTGAATTAGATTTAGACTCCCTTATGATAGTTTCCAATTTATGGATTAGAGATAACTTACGATGGATATGATGAGGTATGGAGTTTAAGATTGCTTAGCGAGTTCATGTTGCCTTATGCAGTATTTATTCGGCACTTTACCTACACTGGGAATCCATGGGTCGGGAGTTCTCATTCTATATATATCTTTTATTTTTCAGATGCAGGTCCTGGTGCTCAACAGTGAGCTCTGATTTATCTGGGAGACGGTGAAGCTTACTCGATTCCTGTTTTATATTTTGTTTAGAATCTCTCCACATTTACTTTGAAAAATTATATGTATGTATTTATTTCTTTTGGAACTTGCCTATAGATTCCTTGATATATCTTTTGGGAAAGATAGAAAAAATATTGTTGTACTTTTTATTTTTCTTGATTAGGACTCAATCAATAATGGTATTGAAAGGTTTATTGACTTACAGTGGTTGTAGCAGTATAAAATAGTAGCATAATATATGATTTCACATGTCAAAATTTAACAAAACAAACCCAGAAAAACTCAACAAGCCTTGAATTACTAATTACTATATATACTTCCCCACTTCAACTAATAAATGAACCCTATTTAAAAATTAATGTTCTAGTACTACTATTGTCATAAAACATATATAGTTAAGAGATAGAATGAAAGCAAGTGCTATAACTAAATGCCACAAACTTAATTATGTCTTTGGTTGAAAACCCAACATAAACGACAAAGATAATTTTCACTCGCCACAATAACACCCCAAGATAGAGAAAGACACATAGAGAGAGAGAGAGAGAGGAACTTACCTGCAGATGATGGGGTCATGATGGGCTCGAGGAAGACAGCGACGCGCTCAAAGGAAAGGGGCTTTAATGACACACACAGAAGTAGCTTCGATGGAGACGGGCTCACAGTGACGGCGATGAATCTTTAAAAGAAGAAGAATAAGAACATGCAATGAGTTAGCAACGAGAGAGAGAGAGAGAGGGGGGACTTACCTACATATGATGGCGTGGCGGCAGGCTCGAAGGAAGACAGCGACGCAATCAGAGGAAAGGGGCAACAGTGACGAGCTCAGAGGAAGCTGCAACGACGACGGGCTCACAGCGACGACGAGCGGCAAAAAGAGGCGTTGCAGATGTCGACGGTTTAGGGTGATAAAGGTCGGCGGGTTTTCTCAAGCATTGAAAAAGAAGACTTCGGTCTCCGACTCTCTGGACAGCGGTAGTGTGTGAAGGGCTGGAGGCAATAGATTGAGAAGTGAAACAGAAAGCCATAAACCTAAAAGATGTTTATAGAGAGTGTGATTCACGCCTTTAATCCCTTTGGGTTCGCACGAAAACAAAAAGACTAGCTCTTGAATGTTGAAGGCGAGGATTTTTTATTGAGATCAACAAAATGTTATTTGTGGTGGTTGGGATACCAAACTGCTACTATCTTGATCGTTTTGTTACGGAGCTCAAAAATACTAACGGAATCATCAGAATTTTGCCAATTCGCAGCGGTTCAACAAATGGCCGGCAATTTTTCGCTGTAATTTTTCATGTGCATTGTAGTGAACTAGTATCGACAGCTTGGCCGTCGGTAATTAAAATGCGCGAAAAATACAAAGTGTACTTTTTTTAGCGACGAATTTATTTTATTATTAATGATTAGGTCGTCGGTAAATTCCATTTTATTATGGTCTATTAAAAATGTTATGGGTAATCGATGCCAATGTAACCGTAAAATATATTTATTATTATTATTTGAACAGTAAAATAATTATCTATGTAATTATAATGATTATTAGAGCGTATTTTGGTCAAATAAATTAAAATACATATTATTTTAATCTTACAAGCAAATGAAATGTATATTGTATAAATAGAAAAATATTATTTAGGCATCTTCGAGAAAAGGAAATATATCATTTTGTTAGGACTTTAAAAGGTCGACCTTTCATTCTTCACCATTAGTATTTAAAATCCCTCTAACAATCGTATCATATATATTTTGATATTATGTTAAAAATTAAATTCATATATATAGAACATCGTTTGTCAAAAACATAAAAAATTGTGGCGCTCATGTCACCAAACAATATGTATGCGAGACTTCTAGTATTTCCAGTGGTCGTCAACTCGTCATCATGATCATCTCTCGGGTAAGATTGTCAAAATTGATTACTGATTGAAATTGTCTTTGAATATGTGGTATGGTCGTATGGGCCAAGGAAAAAGACAAAAAGGAAAAAAGAGCAAGTTAAATAATAAACTATATAATAGTAATATTAAACCTTCAGGATTAATAGAATATAATATTGGCATAAATATCAACAAAGAATGGCCAGTATATTAGCTAGACCTGCCATGACGGTGTTTTAATTATGCAATCCCGTATTCTTTATAATATTAATTTTGTGTTTTCTTTTTCATTTTAAACGCAAAAGCAATAATATTCAAACTTGCCAGCAGCAAAACAAAACATATGCTTAAACCTAAATGGGTTGTTACCTAAATGTGGTGGAATTAAATTTCACTCATATGACTTATTATTGGTGCCACATATAATGATATGATGTTTCATAGTTGATGAATATTCGGACATGTATTCATTCGGTTGAAATTTCTAAATGCCCCACAAGACAGTAGGCTACAGTTAATGATGTATTTGTTGATAGTCCCAATTGCAATACCAAAAATATTCCATTTTCTTAAGATTTGAACCATCTAAGGTGTTTCATTTCATCATAGTTTCAAAGAGAAATAGTGAGGTGATTAACAATAATTATAAAAAAATAAAAATAAAAAAGTCAACAAAATAAGGAATCTGCATGTTCAGCAATCCAGAGTCGCTAAACCTATTGTATGGAGGGAACTGAAGTAACGGAATCTTTCTGTTCTATCAATTATGAATCTATTGGGCATGCTATATCTGCTCATAATAAATATTGATTCTATGATATTTTTGTGGTAAAATTTTAATCATGGCATTCCATACATTTTCTGTTTGGGAAAGTACGAGGAGCCAATGAAATATTTATACAATGTGTACAATGGAAATTTATGGAGTATTAGAGATATAATTATTAGTGTTACATTTTTCCATCAGTCGAAGCTTTTGGGATGAGTGGTATCATGACATGGTATTAAAGATTCTAAATAGTATAAAAGATGTTCATTTCATAACTCAATAGTCATTGTACAAATAGTCCATTATTTTCCTAGTGGGATCCTATTTCTGTTTTGACATGATGGCATATTGGCATTTACTACATTGGATAATAACTATTATTATTATTATAGTTGTTGTTTAGTTATTAATAATGATAGTATTACATAATATCAAAATAAAATGTCACTGAAAATTAAATGAATATCATCTAAAATATATAAACTTTTAATTCGCTAGTTAATTTTATGCAGAAGTATCCGGATTAAAAATTCCTTTAATGGTGTAAAATTTCTTCCATTTAAACCAACACTAACTAATTTTTTCTTCTCTTTATATTAAAAGTGTTAGTTGACCCATATCATTATCCAATTTGTTCGCCTTGTGAATTATTCTCTCAGTTTCCTTATATTCTACGCCTTCCCTGAATGCACTTTATTTTTAAAAAAACTTGAAAAAGTAATTTAGAAATAACATTACTAACAACCATTGATTAATAAAGAAAAAGCGTATTAGAGTTCTATTTTTAAATCATTTATAAGTTAATAATATAATTGACATTATATATATAATGAATTCTTCAATTCATAAAAGAATAAGAGTGATAGACATTGTAAACTTAAAAAACCAAAAAAATCAGAATAACAAATAGAAAAAAATGAACAAGATTAAATAATTATTTAATATATATATCTCAAATCATTTTATTCATCATCCACAATCAAACAGAACTTTAGTAAGATCCTTAAAAAATGGTAAATGAGTCGAATTTGCATGCAATGACCGAAATAAATACACACATATAGCATGATGATGACAATAACTGACAAGGGCATAGGATCCTTGTGGTTTTGCATGTTTGAGGTGGAAGAAGTCAATGGTGATGTCTAATTGGTATATGTAGTTAGTTAGGAATTTCATGGTGTTTTTCTCTAATTAATTAGCTTGTCGTATTTGCATAGTATATACATCAGAGGACGGAGTTGCTAAGTGCTAACCATTAGAAGTACGGCTGTGATTTATATAATTAGAGAAGTGTTAGAAACCAATAGATTTTATGATTTGTAGTCATCAATAATTAATCATTATTAATATTTTTAATGGTATGAAATTATATCTAATAATATAAAATTACTCACTTTTCTTTTATTAGTTAAATACTGGTCAAATCTTAAAAAAATACTGACCTCTAAACTTTTTCTAATAATTATTCTCTTTTGATAAAAAATTTCTTAAATTAAAAGATGGTTAAAATTAAGTTAACATGTTAAGTCAGCAAATAACTAATGTGCTTTAAAATTATTTCTATGTTGATATCCCTCAAAGCTATTGGATATAATTAATTTCAAAGTTTTGGAGAATATCCATTATTAAAGTTTAGATCAACTCCTCTAAAATAAAAAAATTAGTAAATAAATGAGAAAGTAAAGTCTAATTATTACTCTTAAAGCTATACTGGAAAGAAATCTATTTTAAATATTTAGAGAATCGAAATCAATTACTAGAATTCTTAATTTTCCAAAATAAGTACATTGTTGATTTAATTATAATAGAATCTCTGTTCAAAGAAAACTAGAATAGAATCTCGATGAATATATGATTCAACAAAAGAAGGGTGCATGTGATGAGCTAGTGGTTTGTTTAGGATAAGAAGGCCAAATCAATATGATGATTAGTCGACGCAATGACCAATAATGCATTGGATAAATAATATATTTAGACAAGTTATGAATTGTGATTAACAAATATAATTTAATTAATGTATTGGAGACATTATATTATGTGTAAAATGGTATCAATTTTAAGTAGTAAATTGATAATAAATGGAGAAAGTGAAAAAGAGTTGCTGGCAGCCAGTGAAATGGCTCCAGCAGAATGAGGAAGAAAAGGAAAAAAAATAATGATTGAAAAGGAACTAAAAGAAAGAAGAGTGTTGTAACGATGAATTTTCTTATTCTAATTGAATAATACATCATAAAAACTTCATACTATGTTATATGATTTATATAGCTGTGTAAAAGGTGTGAAAACAAAAATGAATAACAAACTATATATTAGCTAGCCCTAACAAACTAGTCAGCTAAACAATCTAACAAACAAACAAATATACTAACAAATTTTTTACATTTGAAAATATTATTTTCAGCATATATATTAACTAACATCCCCCCACAAGCTGGTATTACTTGGCTTGTGTAGATCAAGTAATCCCGGCTTGGATAGCAAGTAGGACAAGGGTCCTGGTGCAAGAGGCTTGGTAAACAGATCAGCCAGCTGCTCACTAGAAGCAATAAATTGAAAATTTGAAACACCTTTTTTATATTTGTTACGAGCTACATGACAGTCAATTTCAACATGTTTTGTTCGTTCATGAAAAACTGGATTTGAGGCAATACATATAGCAGATTTATTGTCACAGAATATATCAACAGGCAGGGGAGGAGAAATCTTGAATTCTTTTATAAGTTTCAGCAACCATACAAGTTCACAAGTTTCATTTGCTAGAGCTCGATATTCAGCTTTAGAAGAGGATTTAGAGACTGTTGTTTACTTCTTGCTTTTCCAAGATATAAGAGTTTGGTCAAGAAAGAAGCAATAACCAGTAATAGATTTTCTAGTATCCTTACAAGCCCCCCAATCAGAATCAGTATATCCAGAGAGAATAAAAGAATTAGAAGCAGAAAAGAAAAGACCTGATGCTGGTGACTGTTTCAAGTATCGAATCACTCTATAAACTGCCTTGAGATGAACATCGGTGGGACAATCTATGAATTGAGTAAGACAACCTACAGGGTAGCTCAGGTCAGGTCTAGTATTGGTGAGATAAAGAAGGCGACCAACCAACCTTCTATAAAGAGCATCATCGGGTAGAGGAGAGCCAAAATTTTTTGACAAAGATGTAGTATTATCCATGGGTGTAGTGGCAAGTTTAGCTCCAAGTAAACCACAATCATTGATCAAATCTAAAGCGTATTTTCTTTGATAAATAGAAATTCCTATTTTACTTCTTGCTACTTCCATGCCAATGAAGAATTTTAAAATGCCAAGATCCTTTTTCTTGAATTTGCTGTTCAAGAAGCGTTTGACAGCTTCAATTTTCGAGAGATCATCACCAGCTAACACAAGATCATCGACATAGAACAAAATAGCAGTGAAGCTAACATTAGTGGACTTGTTGTATCCCAAATCAATTAGAGCATTGGATAGCTTGATGTTCCATTGATGGCTCGCCTGTTTCAAACCATAAAGAGATCTTTCTAATTTACAAACTAACTTGGGATTATCACACTTTAGCCCTTTTGGTAACTTTATATAAATATCTTCATGGAGATCCCCATGAAGGAAGGCGGTATTGACATCAAGTTGTTGAAGATGCCAATTCTTTGATGCTGCAATTGCTAAGAGAACTCTTACTGCACTCATTTTAACAACCGAGCTGAAGGTGTCAATATAATCAATGCCTGGAATTTGAGTGAACCCCTAAGCAACTAACTGAGCCTTGTGTCTTTCAATTATCCCATCTGAATTGAATTTCGTGCGAAAAACCCATTTACAACCTACTGCATTCTTGCCAGGAGGAAGAGAAGTAATGATCCAGGTCTTGTTTTGCTCAAGAGCAGCAAGTTCTGCATCAATAGCTTTTCTCCAGCAATCATACATAACAGCCTCAGAGTAGTGCTTCGGATCAGGGTTATTTATAAGTGCAAAAGTGAAGGTTAGGTGTTTTGGAGAGAAAGATGCATATGACAAATGGTGTGATAAAGAGTACTTATAGTTTGAAGAAGAATGAACAGCATTGATGGGATCCTCATGTGATGCCATACTGAAACAATGAAAGTCCTTAAGGTATGAGGGTAGTTTTCTATCCCTCTTAGACCTTCTCAGGGCAGGCTGAGTCGGTTCAGGTTGAATGTGATCAACATGAGGCATAAGGGCAGTAGCATTATCACTATTTTCATGAATGTATGATGCAGAAGCATATGATGTAGAATTTTCACTAATGTCATTATTCAAAGATGAAAGAGCTATTGATATTAGAGACATCAGTAGTAATTCTAGGATGTGATGATGTATGAATAATATCCTCATAATGTGATGCAGAAAGCAATTACAATTCAGGTAAATGATCAAAATTTGTTGGATTAAAAGAGTGTTGTGGGTGAGAATTTGAGTTTGCATGAGTCTTGGTTGTTGTTTCAACAGATCTGAAAGGAAAGATGTGTTCAAAAAAATTCTGTATTTCATGAGATAAAAATTTCTTTTGTGTTTAAATCAAACAAAATAGAACCTTTGGTTCCTGACTTGGATCCTAAGAAAATACACTTTCGAGCTCTAGGATCTAGTTTTGTCCTACCAGCTATAAGTGTTGAAGCAAACACAAGACAACCAAAAACTTTAAGCTCATTTAGATCAGGTTTTGAATGACATAAAGCCTCATATGGAGTTATATTGTTCAAAAAGGTACTAGGTAACCTATTAATTAAATGAACTGAATGTTGCACAGCATAATGCCAAAAACGTTTGGAAACATTTAAATGAAACAATAATGCTCTTGCAACTGTCAATAGGTGTTGATGCTTTCTCTCCACAACACCATTTTGTTGTGGAGTTTCAACACAAGAAGTTTGATCTTCTATGCCTTTTGAACTATAAAATGAGTCCATTTTGAATTCCATACTATTATCAGTTCAAATTCGCTTAATTCTTTTGCTGAATTGTGTTTGCACAAGTTGGACAAAGTCTTGAACCAATTTTCTAGTTTCAGATTTCAATTTCATGCAATAAATCCATGTGAACCGAGTTTTGTCCTCAACTATAGTTAGAAAATATTTATGACCTGCAGTTGATTGAATAGAAAAAGGTCCCCAAATACTAATATGCAATAAATCAAAAGCATTTTTAGAATTTGTATTGCTTGTTGTGAAAGGTAATTTTCTCTGTCTAGCATATTGACAAGAATCACAAACATGTGAAGAAGTAATGCAATCAATAAAAGAAAAGCTTTTTTGCATAGTAATCATTCTGCTATAAGGTAAATGACCTAGTCTAGCATGCTAAAGAGTTCCTAGGTCTTGCTACACACTAAGAGCTATAGATTGTATCCTAAAATCTAATGAAGGCAGTTTCATAGGTTCAGCATTCATCACATATAAGTCTCCTTGCATTTCAGCTTGTCCAATCATCTTCAACGAAGGAAGTTCCTGTATCTCACAGTAAGAATCAGTGAATCTAAATTCAATATGTAATGATTTAGTAAGCTTGGAAACAGAAATTAAATTATATTTAAAGTGAGGTATGAATAAAACATTGGTAAGAATTAAAGAGGTTGACAATTGCACAGTTCCACAAATATTCGTAGATGTCTTAGATCCATCAGGTAGATTAACTAAAATAGGCTTTATATGATAAAAAGTTTTAAAAAATCTTGAAGATAACAGGCATGATCAATAGCATCACTGTCTAGTATCCAAGAGGTTTTAGTAAAATATGCATTCAAAATATGTCTACCTTTTGGTTGAGTTAAGGTGGCTGAGGAAGTGATATGATTCACACTACTTGAAGCTGTCATGAGTGGTTGCTAGAGAAGAGTAATTAAAGTTTGCTTCTGGTCTGGAGTTAAGACAAGAGCAGTTTTATTACCACCTTCTTCTTGACCAGAATCAGTAATGTCACCACCAGCACCTGAATCTTCAATTTCACTTTCAGTGCTGATGTGATTTGTACTTTTCTACTTTCAGTGTGTAGGAAAACTATTTTTTCTTGTAGCAATTCTCAACCAAATGCCAAATTCTGTTGTAGTAAGTGTATAATTTGGAAGTGTATCCTTTACCAAAAGTCTTCGGAGTAGTGTTTCTCTTGCCACCACTTCGACCTCGTCCTCTGCCTCTTGAGGAATAACTGCCTTTTTGTTGATGTTGTACTTCCATAGAATTTGTGATTATCTTTGTATCCAAGAAATCTGAACTTAGTTCCCTCTCTTGTTGAGTTAGCATTGCCAAAACAGCATTGATATCAGGCAAAGGTTTTAGTAACATAATCTGAGATTTCACAGTAGAGTATTGTTCATTTAGACCTCTGAGAAATTTCACAACGTATTCCTCAGAAGCATAATCCCTAATAATTTTTAATCCACAGTTGCAGCCATTAACACAAGCTATACAGCTAGGGATTGTATGAAGGTTCTCTAATTCTTCCCAAACAGACTTCAATTTGGTAAAGTAGGAAGTAACAGTTAAATCACCTTGCCTGATAGTGTAGAATTCCTCTTTTAATTCTCCAACTCTGAAGATATCTCCCTGTGAGTAACGATTCTTCAAGTCCTTCCACAGATCTGAAGCATTGCTAATCTACATCACACTCTTAGCAATTTCTGGGGAGAGCGAGAGGTTGAGCCATGAAAGCAAGATGTTATTGCAACGATCCCAAGCTTCAAACAAAGGTTGATTCTCAGCTGGTTTTAGAATTGAACCATCCAAGAACTTCACCTTGTTCTTCGATCTGAGTTCTCTCCACATAATTTGTGACCATTGCTAGTAGTTTTGAGAAGTAAGCTGAAGTGGAATCAAAGCTGTACCTGGGATTTCACTCGGATGCAGATAATACGGGCTGATGGGGTCAGTGATTGGAGAAGAAGAGTTCGATCAGTTGAGCTGAGCTTGAAATTGCGAGAACTGACGCATAAACGCTGTGAATCATTTGAAATCTGCAGCGGAATCTACTTGAGTATTGGCATTTGAGCTATTTTCTTTGCTTATGGCCATTGATGTAACCTAGCTCTGATACCATGTAAAATGGTATCAATCTAAAGCAGCAAATTGACAATAAATGGAGAAAGTGAAAAAGAGTTGTTGGCAGCCAGTGAAATGGCTGCAACAGAATAAGGAAGAAAATAATGATTGAGAAGGAACAGAAAGAGAGAAGAGTGTTGTGATAATGAATTTTCTGATTCCAATTGAATAATACATCATAAGAACTTCATACTATGCTATATGGTTTATATAGCTGTGTAAAAGATGTGAAAACAAAAAGGAATAACAAACTATATATTAGCTAGCCCTATCAAACTAGTGAGCTAAACAATCTAACAAACAAACAAAAATATACTAACAAATCTTTTACATTTGAAAATATTATTTTCAGCATATATATTAACTAACATTATGTCTATTTCTCTCTTTTTAACTCAAGAGAAACTTAAATAAATCTCAATCATTAAAGAACTCATCGTACTTGATGCTTTGCATTTCTGAAGGTTTTAAATAATTTGTTTGTTTATAATCTTAAATAATAAATAGCATTAATATTTTGTAGAACCTTAAAAAAAACAACGATGATGGGCCAAGTTCAAAACTTTTTCTTATTTTTCTTTCTTTTTAACGGCATATACACACTCTGAAAGCATATACACACACATTATACTACACCCTTTCTCACTGCCATAATAGGTCTTTCTCCCTTTTCTCATATCACTTCTTCAACAATAATTTCATATACTTTTATTTCAATTAATTTTATTATTTTTCTTCTATTCCAACTCTATTATACCATATCTATTGTGCTCTTTTATATTGGTTTTTATTCCAAGATTCTATTGAAGTAGTCTAAGTGATAAACCACTATTTTATGGTTTACAATGTGTTTAATTGTGTGATTTTATCATGGTCTTTACCCACTTATTCATATAATTAGCATGCATTTATATTTCCTTCCTAAAATTATTACATGATTGAACACATGCTTCTTTGGTCTTAATTTAGCTAATCTTAATCCTCTCTTATTACCATTCGATGCCTTGATATGTGTGTTAAGTGTTTCAGGCTTTATGAATGACTGAGAGATTGGGAAGGAAGCTTGCAAAAATGGAAGGAACACAAGAAATTGAGGAGATGACCAGCGAGAAGTGACACGTACGCGTCAGCGACCCGACCGCACGGAAGAAAGGAATTCGCAGTGACGCGGCCGCATAAGTGACGCGGATGCGCGGATTGGAAAAGCAGAAGCGACGCGGAGGCATGGACGACACGCCCGCATGGAAAAGAAAAACGCCAAATGACGCGTCCGCGTGAATGACGCGTCCGCGTGACGTGCGCGATCTGCAGAATTACAAAAGTCGCTGGCAGAGATTCTGGGCCGGATTTCAATCCAGTTTTCTGCCTATAAACACATATTAAAGTTAGAGAACATGCAGAGACTCATCATGCTTTCATTACTCACAATTTTAGGTTTTAGATGTAGTTTTTAGAGAGAGGTTTTCTCCTCTCTCTTAGGATTTATGATTAGGATTAGGATTAGGATTTCAACTTCTTCATCACAGGTTCAATGTTCCTTCAATATTTATTTTCTACTTTTATTTACTCTAATACTTTTATTATTTGAATTATGTTGCCCAATTGGCTTATGAACCTTTCCATGTTATGACTTGAATTTATGTTTAGACGTAATTTGATATATGTCAGATTTATGATTGCTTTAGTTACATGAATGCTTTCAATTTAATTTAGAATTTTCCCTTTTGGATTGGGTTAGATAATTGGTGACGCTTGAGTTATCAAAATCGAGGTGTTGATTGATAAGGATAACTAGGATAGCACTTCCAATTTCTCATACCTTGCCAAGAGATTTTATAATTATTAATTTATTTTCCTTTATGTCTGTGCCCATTGCCCAATTTCCAAAACCCCCAACTTACAAAGCTCATAACCAATAATAAGAACACCTCCCTGCAATTCCTTGAGAAGACGACCCGAGGTTTAAATACTTCGGTTATCAAATTTATTTAGGGGTTTGTTACTTGTGACAACCAAAACGTTTGTAAGAAAGGTTGATTGCTTGGTTTAGTAACTATACTCACAACGAGAGTTTACTATAACTTCTAAACCGTCAATCTTCACTTCTTCACTAAGCTTAAAGAAGAGAAAAATAACATTTAATTTAATTATTACTAATTATTAAGACAATAAGGTGATTCTTTAACTTGATAATTACCTATATTTTTAATTTTTAGCATGTTTGTAGTGATGGATATTAATAAATCCAAAAATTTAGGATTAGGGAAGTATAGAATTTGAGATTTTTTTATATATAGGTTCTATTTTACCAATTGATGTTAAGATTAACTTATTAGAGTTATTATATTATGTTTGTGATATTAGTGAAGAACTGAAGATTGTTGGTTGAGAAGTTATAATAAATTCTCGTTGCAAGTATAGTTTCTAAACCAAGCAATCAACCTTTCTTACAAAAATTTTGGTTGTCACGAGTAACAAACCCCTTTGGAATTGATAACTGAAGTATTTAAACCTCGGGTCGTCTTCTCAAGGAATTGCAGGGAAGTATGATTTATTATTGGTTATGCAAAGGTATATTTCGGGGTTTTGAAAAGGTTTGAACAAATAATTTAATTGATAAGAAAAATAAATTAATAATTAGAAAATCTCTTGGCAAGGTATAAAAACTGGAAGTCCTGTCCGAGTTATCCTTATCAATGGTGATGAGAATTATTTATTGCTCCCACTTAGTTAACCCTTACTAAATAAAGGAAAGTCAAGTGGACCAATCAATTTGATCCTCAAGTCCTAGTCTTTCCCTTGGAAAGGCTAGAGTTAGTGGAATCCAAATTAATTAGCAACTCCCAATTTCAACCACTGCTTTCTTTTGACAACTCAAGCGTTACCAATTATTCAACCAAAGTCAAGAATGCAAAAAGCTAAATTAAAATCATATATCTAAAAATACCTCAAATTGTATTAGTTAAGAAAATCCTAACATGAAAAGTTCATAAGCCAATTTGGCAAACTAAAATAAAATAATAGAATGAATAAAAGTAGAAGAGAAATTGAAGTAAAGAAACATTGAATCTATGATGAAGAAGAAATAAATCCTAATCCTAATAGAAATCCTAATCCTAAATCCTAAGAGAGAGGAGAGAACCTCTCTCTCTAAAAACTACATCTAAAATTATGAAAAGTGAATTATGATCTGATCTGAAGTATCCCTCATGAATGAATGGATTCCCCCACTTTATAGCCTCTCATCTATGCTTTCTGAGCTGAATACTGGGTTAGAAACAGCTCAGAAATTGCTCTGTTACGTACAGGTCGCGGGAAAGTGACGCGGAGGCGTCGTCCACACGTTTGCGTGGATTGAAGTTCGCAGATGCGACGCGGGCGCGTCATCCACGCGTTCGCGTTGCCTAACTTCAGAGCAGCTATGGAAAATTATATATCATTGCGAAGCCTCGGATGTTAGCTTTCCAACGCAACTAGAACCATGTCATTTGGACCTTTGTAGCTTAAGTTATGGTTGTTTTAGTGCGAGAGGGTCAGGCTGATAGCTTTGCAGTTCCTTCAATTTCTTTTATTCCTTCCATTTTTACATGCTTCCTTTCCATCTTCCAAGCCATTCCTGCCCTGTAAACTCTGAAATCACTTAACACACATATCAAGGCATCGAATGATAATAAGAGAGAATTTACATAAAAGAAAATAAAAGCTAAAGAAGCATGTTTTCAATCATAGCACAAAATCAGGAAGGAGAATGTAAAACCATGCAAATCATATGAATAAGTGGGCAAGGACTTGATAAAAATCACTCAATTAAGCACAAGATAAACCATGAAATAGGAGTTTATCAACCTCCCCACACTTAAACATTAGCATGTCCTCATGCTAAGCTCAAGAGAAGTTATAAAGGAGTAAAGAGGAATGATAGAGAGTATGCAATGCAACCTATCTATGTGAATGCAACTACATGCAAAATGTTTCTACCTACTTGGTTAAAAGTAACTAAGTTCTCCAAGACAAATATGAATCAAATTCTACTAATTCAAATTACACAATAAAAGACAAGTAAACTTGTAAGAAGATAGCTCATGAAAGTTGGGAACATAGAATCAAGCATTGAACCCTCACTTGTAGTGTATATGCACTCTAATCTCTCAAGTGTCTAGGGTAATTCACTATACTCTTCTCTAGTCATGCTTTCTAAACTTTTGTTCTTCATCTAACCAATCATCAAATATTTAGCATACCAATGCAAACATCATGAGGTCTTTTCAAGGTTGTAATGGGGCTGAGGTAAAGATAATGATGTATATATAAGGCTAAGTAAGCTAACAAAGTGAATCCTTAATTAGTCTAAGATTTCACTGATAAACGAATTTTTGACGGTATAGAAATTATCAAGTAACCAATCGTAGTATAGTCTAAACCGACACAAAATCCATTATCAAAGAAATTCTGCAATCTATAATCGAGAGTATTAATCTCCCGAGTCGTTCTTCCCTAGGAATGCCACAAGGATGCATGCTATTGGTTAAGTGGTCTTTTGTGGTTTGAAGAGTGTGGCATAAAAGTGCTAACAAAGGATAACAACAATCAATCAATATTAAAAGCTTTGGCCAAGATTGAAAATTGGAAGTTCCATCACTTTAGCTTCCTTCAATTGCGATAACAATGGAGTATTGCTTCACCTAGTTAACCCCTAGTCATAGAGGAAAGTCAAGTAAAAGTAACCAACTTGAGTCACAAGTCCTAGTATTACCCTAGGGAAGTCTAGCTTTAGTGCACTCTAAGTCAATTAGCAATTCTCAATTCTCAATCAACAATTGACATCCATTATTCAAGTGTCTCCAATGACTCAACCACTAGGCCAAGTGAGGGGATGCTACTCCATATCTAAAGTTGGCATTTTCTCAAACATGTGGAGAGCAAGAATGAAAGACATAGTAGAATTGAGAAGAAGCCTAGAATCAACGTAATTCAATACAAGAGATTAACAACAATCAACAACGAATAGCAATGAAATGAGATCTTCAATGCATTAATAGAATCCAAAACAACAAAGTTAAATCTAAGATCTATGAGAATTGAATAATTACAAACACTAATTGAGATTAGAGAAGAAGATCTACAACATGAACAAAGTAAATTGAGAGTTGCAATGGATCTCACCAAGGAATGGCTGAAAATTGAGAGAATGAAGATGAACACTAGAGAGAGGTTGGAGCCTCCCTCTCTACAAAAATGTAACTAACTAAAAATATCTAAGAAAGTGCAAAATGAGTGTTGACGTTAGGATTTTTGCTAGTAAAGAATTTATAAAAATATTCGTGTTGTAGATATAGCTTCTAAACTAACAGAAATCCCTTCCTACAAAAGTTTTGGTTGTCACAAGTAACAAACCCCTAAATAAATTGATAACCGAAGTATTTAAACCTCGGGTCGTCTTCTCAAGGAATTGCAGGGAGGTATGTTCTTATTATTGGTTATGAGTTTGTAAATTGGGGGTTTTAAGAATGAGGAACAATTATGATGAATGACAAGTAAAATAAATAATTGACTGTAAAATAAACTCTTGGCAAGGTATGAGAACTGGAAGTCCTATCCTAGTTATCCTTATCAATTGTGATGAGAATTGGATTTTTCTCCCACTTTGTTAACCTCTAACTATGAAGGTAAGTTAAGTGAATAAATTAATTCGAATCCTTAAGTTCTAGTCTTTCCTTGGGAAAAGTTAGAGTTATTGGATCTCGAATTAATTCTTGAAGAATTCCAATTTTCAGTCAACAATGAGTTTGATAACTCAAGAGTTACCAATTAATCAACCAAAGCCCAAAGGGAATAAAATCTACTTGAATGAAAATAATTTGGATAGAGCCAAAGCATCCATAACATATAAATCTGAAATACCTCAAATTATATTAAATAAAAATGTCAATTCTAACATGGACAATATCATAAGCCAATTGGGCAACATCAATCAAACACAAATAAAAATATCAGAGTAAATAAAAGTAAAAGAGAAACATAATTTATTGAACCTGGTATGAAGAAACAATCCTAATCCTAATAGAAATCTTAATCCTAAATCCTAAGAGAGAGGAGGGAACCTCTCTCTCTAAAAACTACATCTAAACTATGAAAAATGAATTATGAGAGCCCCTTGAGTCTCTGCAAGTTTCCTGACTTTAATCTGTGTTTCTGGGCCGAAAAACTGGGTTGAAATGCAGCCCAGAATCTCTGCCAGCGACTTTTGTAATTCTGCAGATCGCGCACGTCACGCGATCGCGTCATCTATGCGGACGCGTCATTCGCGTTTTTCCCTGCCACGCGTTCACGTCGTCCACGCTTCCGCGTCACTTGTGCTTTTCCAATCCACGCTGTCGCGTGAACCATGTGGCCGCGTCACTGCGAATTCCTTTCTTCCACGCGGTCGCGTCGGTGACGCGTACGCGTCACTTCTCGCTGGTCATCTCCTCAATTTCTTGTGTTCCTTCCATTTTTGCAAGCTTCCTTCCCAATCTCTCACTCATTTATGCCCTATAAAGCCTGAAACACTTAACACACAGATCAAGGCGTCGAATGGTAATAAGAGAGGATTAAGATTAGCTAAATTAAGACCAAAGAAGCATATTTTCAATCATGTAATAATTTTAGGAAGAAAAAATAAATGCATGCTAATTATATGAATAAGTGGGTAAAGACCATGATAAAACCACATAATTAAACACATTGTAAACCATAAAATAGTGGTTTATCAACCTCCCCACACTTAAGCATTAGCATGTCCTCATGCTAAACTCAAGGAGACCAAATAAATGAGTAGGAAAAGGCAAGTCTCATGCAATGCAACCTATGAATGTGAATGCAACTATATGCTACAATGATTCTACCTACTTGGTGAAAAAGTAAATAAATCTTTCAAGAATAAATATGAACTAGATTTTACTAATTCAAATCACAAGATACAATATAAATAACTTGCAAGAAGAAGATAGCTCATAAAAGCAGGGAACATAGAATTAAGCACTGAACCCTTACTAGTAGTGTATATCATTCTAACCCTCAAGTGTCTAGGGTCAATTCTCTCAATTCTTTACTAATCTTGCTTTCTATAGCTTGCTCTTCATCCAACAATCAACAAAAATTTAATACACTAATACACAAATCAAGAGGTTTTTTAAGGGTTGTAATGGGGTTAGGGTCAAGTGATGAGCGGATAATTTATACGCTTTTTGGCATTGTTTTTAGGTAGTTTTTAGTAAGTTCAAGCTACTTTTAGGGATGTTTTCATTAGTTTTTATGTTAAATTCACATTTCTGGAATTTACTATGAGTTTTTGTGTTTTTCTGTGATTTCAGATAATTTCTGGCTGAAATTGAGGGACTTGAGCAAAATTCTGAAAAAGGCTGACAAAAGGACTGCTGATGCTGTTGGAATCTGACCTCCCTACACTCGAAATGGATTTTCTGGAGTTACAGAACTCCAAATGGCGCGCTCTCAACGGCTTTGGAAAGTAGACATCCAGAGCTTTCCAGCAATATATAATAGCCTATACTTTATTCGGAATTTGACGACGTAACTTGGCGTTGAACGCCAAATACATGCTGTTGTCTGGAGTTAAACGCGAGAAACACGTCATAATCCGGAGTTGAACGCCCAAAACACGTTATAACTTGGAGTTCAACTCCAAGAGAAGCCTCAGCTCGTGGATAGATCAAGCTCAGCCTAAGCATACACCAAGTGGGCCCTGGAAGTGGATTTATGCATCAATTACTTACTCATGTAAACCCTAGTAGGTAGTCTAGTATAAGTAGGATAAGTTACTATTCTATTATACATCTTTTGACAGTTTAATCTTTTGACTTTGTAGTCTTTGATCATTCGGTCTCTTGATCATTCAGGGGGCTGGCCATTCGGCCATGCCTAAACCTTTCACTTATGTATTTTCAACGGTGGAGTTTCTGCACACCATAGATTAAGGGTGTGGAGTTCTGTTGTACCTCAAGTTTCAATACAATTACTATTACTTTCTATTCAATTCTCTTTTATTCTTATTCCAAGATATACGTTGCACTTCAACTTGATGAATGTGATGATCCGTGACACTCATCATCATTCTCACTTATGAACGCGCGTGATTGACAACCACTTCCATTCTACTCTAGGCCGGGCGCATATCTCTTAGATTCCCCAACAGAATCTTCGTGGTATAAGTTAGATAGATGGCGGCATTCATGAGAATCCTGTGACGTGCTTCAAACTTGCAAGTGCTGGGCGTTAGTGACAGACGCAAAAGGATCAAGGGATTCTATTCCAGTAGGCGCGGGAACCAACCAGTGATTAGCCGTGCTGTGACAGAGCGCGTGAGCATAGTTTTCACTGCGAGGATGGGATGTAGCCATCAGCCATGGGTGATGCCTCCAGACGATTAGCCGTGCAGTGACAGCGCATAGGACCATTTTCCCGAGAGGATTAAAAGTAGCCATTGATGATGGTGATGCCCTACATACAGCTTGCCATGGAAAGGAGTAAGAAGGATTGGATGAATGCAATAAGAAAGAAGAGATTCAAGAGGAGCACAGCATCTCCATACGCCTATCTGAAATTCTCACTATTGATTTACATAAGTATTTCTATCTTATTTTATTTTATGTTTAATTATTAATTTTCGAAACCCATAACCATTTAATCTGCCTAACTGAGATTTACAAGGTGACCATAGCTTGCTTCATACCAACAATCTCTGTGGGATCGACCCTTACTCACGTAAGGTTTATTACTTGGACGACCCAGTACACTTGCTGGTTAGTTGAACGAATTTGTGACATCAAATAGAGCCAATTATTAAATTTCATACAAGTACAAAGAATATGGATCACAATTTCGTCCACCATAGGCACCATGACCTTTGAAAAGGCTCTATGTGATCTGGGGTCAGGGATAAATCTTATGCCACTCTCTGTAATGGAGAAGCTGGGGATCATTAAGGTACAGCCTGCCTTGTTCTCATTACAATTGGCAGACAAGTCATTGAGACAAGCTTATGGAATAGTGGAGGACGTGTTAGTAAAGGTTGAAGGCCTTTACATCCCTACTGATTTCATAATCTTAGACACTAGGAAGGAAGAGGATGAATGCATCATCCTTGGAAGACCTTTCCTAGCCACAGTAGGAGCTGTGATAGATGTCAACAGAGACGAAATAGTCCTTCAATTGAATGGGGAATACCTTGTGTTTAAAGCACATGGCCATCCCTCTGTGACAAAAGAGAGTAAGCATGAAGAGCTTCTCTCAGTTCAGAGTCAAGAAGA
>NC_029780.3:94509299-94511121 GCF_000817695.3 Arachis duranensis
TTTTATTTTATTGTTATTTTGTGTTTTATTAGGTACATGATCATGTGGAGTCATGAAAAAAATCATAAAAATTAAAAACAGAAGCAAAAACAGCAGAAAAAAATTCGCACCCTGGAGGAAGCACAGGCTGGCATTCAACGCCAGTAAGATGCATCTGGCTGGCGTTCAACGCCAGAACAGAGCATCAATCTGGCGCTGAACGCTAGAAACAAGCAACATTCTGGCGTTGAACGCCAGGAATGTGCCTGAGAGGACAAGCTGGTGCTGAACGCCAGCAACAAGCATGAAACTGGCGTTCAACGCCAGAAACATGTTACATGTGGGCGTTGAACGCCCAAAATGTGCACCACTCGGCATTTAAATGCCAGAATGATGTGCAAAGGCATTTTACATGCCTATTTGGTGTAGGGATGGAATTCCTTGACACCTCAGGATCTGTGGACCCCACAGGATCCCCACCTAGCTTATTCCCACCTTACCTCCTAATCCTATTTTACTCTTCCCCATGTCACACTTCCCAAAACCCTTCACCAATCACCTCAATCCCTCTTCCCAATTACCCCCTTCACCACTCACATCCATCCACTCTTCCCCATAAACCCCACCTACCTTCAAAATTCAAAAACATTTTCCCACCCATTCCCACCCTATATGGCCGAAACTTCACTCTCCCCTCTCCCTATATATACCCTTCCATTCTACTTCATTTTCACACAACACAACCCCCTCTTCTTCACCTAGGCCGAACCTACATCTCTCCCTCTCAACCATATTCTCTTCTTCTTCTTCTTCTCTTCTTTCTTCTCTTGCTCGAGGACGAGCAATATTTTAAGTTTGGTGTGGTCAAAGCACAATCTTTTTTGTTTTCCACTACCATCAATGGCACCTAAGGCCGGAGAATCCTCTAGAAAAGGAAAAGGGAAGACAAAAGCTTCCACTTCCGAGTCATGGGATATGGAAAGATTCATCTCCGCCACTTCTATGATGTTGTGGCAAAGAAGAAGGTGATCCCTGAGATCCCTTTCAAGCTCAAGAAGAATGAGTATCCGAAGATCCGACATGAGATCCGAAGAAGAGGTTGGGAAGTCTTAACCAACCCCATGCAACAAGTCAGAATCCTAATGGTTCAAGAGTTCTATGCCAATGCATGGATCACTAGGAACCATGATCAAAGTATGAACCCGAATCCAAAGAATTATCTCACAATGGTTCGGGGGAAATACTTAGATTTTAGTCCGGAAAATGTGAAGTTGGCGTTTCACTTGCCTATGATGCAAGGAGATGAACGCCCCTACACTAGAAGGGTCAACTTTAATCAAAGGTTGGACCAAGTCCTAATGGACATATGTATGGAAGGAGCTCAATGGAAAAGAGACTCCAAAGGCAAGCCAATTCAACTAAGAAGACTGGACCTCAAGTCTGTGGCTAGAGGATGGTTGGAGTTCATCCAACGCTCCATCATCCCCACTAGCAACCGATCTGAAGTTACTGTGGATCAGGCCATCATGATGCATAGCATCATGATTGGAGCAGAAGTAGAAGTTCATGAAGTCATCTACAATGAAATCTACAAAATAGCCGAAAAGCCCTCCACAATGGCTAGGCTTGCTTTTCCTCACCTCATTTGCCATCTATGTTACTCAACTGGAGTTATCATAGAAGCAGACATCTCCATTGAAGAGGATAAGCCCATCACCAAGAAGAGGATGGAGCAAGCAAAAGAGACCCTCCACGGTTCTCAAGAGATGCATGAGGAAGCTCATCATCAAGAAATCCCTGAGATGCCTCAAGGGATGCACTTTCCTCCCAACAACTATTGGGA
>NC_029780.3:94511738-94512062 GCF_000817695.3 Arachis duranensis
GGCCACGGCCAAGACTCATAAGTAGCTGTGTTCAAGAATCAACATACATAACTAGGAGAATCAATAACACTATCCGAAATTTTAAGTTCCTAGAGAAGCCAATCATTCTAAACTTCAAAGGAAAAAGTAAGATGCCAAAACTGTTCAAAAGCAAAAAGCTACAAGTCCCGCTCATCTAATTAGAATTAATATTCATTGATATTTTGAAATTTATAGTATATTCTCTTCTTTTTATCCTAATTTATTTTCAAGTTGCTTGGGGACAAGCAACAATTTAAGTTTGGTGTTGTGATGAGCGGATAATTTATACGCTTTTTGGCATTG
>NC_029780.3:94512225-94512899 GCF_000817695.3 Arachis duranensis
TTGTGATTTCAGGTAATTTCTGGCTGAAATTGAGGGACTTGAGCAAAACTCTGAAAAAAGCTGACAAAAGGACTGCTAATGCTGTTGGAATCTGACCTCCCTGCATTCAAAATGGATTTTCTGGAGCTACAAAACTCCAAATGGCGCGCTCTCAACGGCGTTGAAAAGTAGACATCCATAGCTTTCCAGCAATATTTAATAGTCCATACTTTTTTCGGAATTTCACGACGTAACTTGGCGTTGAACGCCAAGTACATGCTGCTGTCTGGAGTTAAATGCCAGAAACACGTCATGATCCGGAGTTGAACGCCCAAAACATGTTATAACTTGGAGTTCAACTCCAAGAGAAGCCTCAGCTCGTGGATAGATCAAGCTCAGCCCAAGCATACACCAAGTGGGCCCTGGAAGTGGATTTATGCATCAATTACTTACTCATGTAAACCCTAGTAGCTAGTCTAGTATAAGTAGGATAAGTTACTATTGTATTAGACATCTTTTGACAGTTTAATCTTTTGAATTTGTAGTCTTTGATCATTCGGTCTCTTGATCATTCAGGGGGCTGGCCATTCGGCCATGCCTAAACCTTTCACTTATGTATTTTCAACGGTGGAGTTTCTGCACACCATAGATTAAGGGTGTGGAGTTCTGCTGTACCTCAAGTTTCAATACAATTA
>NC_029780.3:94513054-94522102 GCF_000817695.3 Arachis duranensis
ACAACCACTTCTGTTCTACCTTAGGCCGGGCGCATATCTCTTAGATTCCCCAACAGAATCCTCGTGGTATAAGTTAGATAGATGGAGGCATTCATGAGAATCCGGAAAGTCTAAACCTTGTCTATGGTATTCCGAGTAGGATTCTGGGATTGAATGACTGTGACGAGCTTCAAACTCCTGAAGGCTGGGCGTGATGACAAACGCAAAAGAATCAAGGGATTCTATTCCAACCTGATTGAGAACCGACAGATGATTAGCCGTGCAGTGACAGAGCATAGGACCATTTTCACTGAGAGGATGGGATGTAGCCATTGACAACGGTGATGCCCTACATACAGCTTGCCATGGAAAGGAGTAAGAAGGATTGGATGAATGCAATAAGAAAGTAGAGATCCAAGAGGAGCACAGCATCTCCATATGCCTATCTGAAATTCCCACTATTGATTTACATAAGTATTTCTATCTTATTTTATTTTCTGTTTAATTATTAATTTTCGAAACCCATAACCATTTAATCTGCCTAACTGAGATTTACAAGGTGACCATAGATTGCTTCATACCAACAATCTCTGTGGGATCGACCCTTACTCACGTAAGGTATTACTTGGATGACCCAGTGTCTAGGGTCAATTCTCTCAATTCTCTACTAATCTTGCTTTCTATAGCTTGCTCTTCATCTAACAATCAACAAAAATTTAATGCACCAATACACAAATCAAGAGGTCTTTTAAGGGTTGTAATGGGGTTAGGGTCAAGGTAGGATTGTATTTGGCCAAGTGGACTAAAATCTGAATCCTTAATTGACATAAACTTTCCACCTAACTCAAAACAATTCATTTAATTCAAATACAAAATCTAACTTCCCATCAACTGTGTTTACTACATATTTATGCATTCCAAGTTTTGAGTACAGCTCATATGCATTGATTTCACTTATTTATTTTGGGGCATTTTGTCCCCTTTTATTAATTGCTCTTTCACTTTTTTTTCAATGCATATAATTAAAGTATTGAATGCAATAACATGTGCTCAACCATTATTTTGCATATTTTCACTAAAATATACAACACCCAATTATTCAAACTAAATATTTTCAAACCCAACTTCCCCACACTTAAATCATGAGCACTTTTACTAGTCTAAGCTAACCAAGGATTCAAATTAAGGACATTATTGTTTTCCGCTTAGAATCACTAATGAGCTAGAGTAAAGAAAAAATGGGTATATTAGGCTCAAATTGGTTTGCAAAGGATAATGAAAGGGTAAGGCCATATGGGTATGTAAGCTTAGTGAAACAAAGGCCTCAATCATATCAGTGCATGCATACATCAAACAATGGAAATATAAAATTAAGCAAGACAAAGATCACAATTTTAGAGAGAAAAACACACACCAAAAATAAAATATTGGTTGATAAAATGCAACCAATCAAATAGGCTCAAAATCTCACTGGTTTTGTGTGTTCAAGCTCTAAACTATGTTCCAAAATAATATTTCTTCAAACAAGTTTTTCAAAAAGTTTTATTCCAAAATAATATTTCGTCAAACAAGTTTTTCAAAAAGTTTTATTCAAATTAGTGAAATACTATAAAAATTTCTTGAAAAAGAAAATATTACTTTAACCAAGTGGTAAAATATGCACAAAAAACAAACATGCAATCAAACATGCAAATGCAACAATGAAAAACAAAAATTGGTGTTGAGAAGGGACTAACTAACCCGTGGAGATCGGTATCGACCTCCCCACACTTAAAGATTGCACCGTCCTCGGTGCATGCTGAGTGGTACAGGTGGGTGGGTGTTGTGGTTCCTCAGTTGTCGCTCGTTGTAGAAGCTTTCTCTTTACTCGTTCTGGTGGCCAGCTTGAAAAAGGGAGAAGAGAAAAGGACATGAAGTCAAAAGGATAGAGCAAAGAGGAGGGTGGTACGAGTGATAATCATGCCAAGTAAAAAATAGTGAATGAAAGACATGGTCGCGATTCCATGTGATCAGTTCATCAATAGAAATATTGCAAGGCATGGGGAGTATTGGATGCCAGATGTTTATTAGCATGCCGAAAAGGGCATGAGTAGCATAGATCAAGCATCAAAAGCTTTAATGTATTGTTAGTCGTGAGAAACTAACAATAACGTTTGTATTAACAATTATATTTAATTAATAAAATAGTAAAGAGAATTTGTGAAAAGCAGGCATTTATAGTAGTAGATTAAAAGAAATCTTAAAAATAGTGCACAATGCCATACGGGCGTTTTCACAAACACATAGCATGCACGGTAAATAAGCTATTTGAAAGTATTAAATTAAACATGCAAGCAACCCTTTAAAAAGTAATATATAATTGTCAAATAATCCACAAAAATATAGAAAAAAATAATGACCCAAATAAAATTCCAACACCAATGAAAATAATGCAATGAATGAAAGTATGCAATTAAATAAAAGAAAATAAAAGATAAGAAGAACGAGAAGGGAAAGAAGGGAAGAAGAAGTAAGTAAGAAAGGAGGGAGGAAAAATGAGGACTGGGGAAGAAAAGATAAAATATTTTGGCATATTAGGTTAAGGTGTGCAACGCTAGCGATCGCGTGGGTGATGCGGCCGCGTGGTGCGCAATAAGGTCAGGCGACGCGGACGCGTGGGTCACGCGATCGCGTCACTTGATTTGTGCTAGTGGCACGAGTGCAGCCTCGCATTCGCACAACTCTCTGTTGGAATTGCATTTTGCCAAAAATCTGGGTGACGCGATCGCGTGGATGGCCATTTTTGAAAGACGACGCGGTCGCGTGGGGAACGCGTTCGCGTGGGGGGGGGGCTTGGGCTTCTAGCACAAGTCCAGCCGAATTCCAGCACAACTTTCGCACAATAATTCGTTGTGCACCTTTTTTACGTCAAAAATTAGGGCACCCGGCTGCGTGGGTCACGCGATCGCGTGGGAGGCCATTATTCCCATGTGATGCGGACGCGTCGGCGACACGATCGCGTGGGTCGATTTGTGCCACTGGCACGCCTTCAGCCACGCTCCAGCGTGACTCTCTGTTCAACTTTCTTTTCTTCATAACGCACTGGTGACGCGGACGCGTCAGCGACGCTGCCGTGTCGCGTGCATAAAATTGTTTTTATTATGCAGTATGCAGAGTGCAATGCTTAATATGAATGCTATGCATGATTCCAGGTTCAGTAAAAATTCAAAAACAAACAAAACATACTAGAATTAAAACTGAAAAGGGATGATCATACCATGGTGGGTTGTCTCCCACCTAGCACTTTTAGTTAAAGTCCTTAAGTTGGACATTCTGGTGAGCTCCTTGTTATGGTGGCTTGTGCTTGTACTCATCCAGAAATCTCCACCAATGTTTGGAGTTCCAGTAGCCTCCGGGGTCCCAAACAAGGCGCAGAAAGCCTTCAAGCAAGTTAAAGCAAGTGACAAGACCCCAAGAGTGTTGATTTCTAGATTGAATTCCGGGGTCCCAAATCTTGCTTTTGCACCCGCCTTCTTGTTGAGCAATATTGTTCCATCCGGGTGGCAAACAGTCTGAATTCTCACTGAAGCAGCCTTGACAACTTCCTAGACCCATTCATTTGAGCTCTAAACCAACCTTTGCGTTTAAATGTTGAGCACACAACCATGTTGAACCTTGCAGGATAAATCTTATCATTGACCATCTTCCTCTTACTCTTAATGCCACAAAGAGCTCTAAGTTGACCATCCGTCTCCAGTAGCCCATATTCCAGTGGGGTTAAAAAGCTAAGGGATATGAATTTTACCCACTTGAATGTTGTGAAGGATGATGGCAACTTAGGGGGAGGTATTTTTAATGAAATTGCAAGCTCCACTCCCTCATGCTCTTTGACAACTTCCACCTCTTTGCAAACTTCTTTGATTTCAACCTCTTTCTCTTGGTAGCTTTCTGGTGCACGAAATTGCAATCACACTTTTGCAATCCCGCACAACTAACCAGCAAGTGTACTGGGTCGTCCAAGTAATACCTTGCGTGAGCAAGGGTCGATCCCACAGAGATTGTCGGCTTGAAGCAAGCTATGGTTATCTTGTAAATCTTAGTCAGGATATCAGAAATTATCAGGATTGATTGTGAAAAGCAAAAGAACATGAAATGATTACTTGTTTTGCAGTAATGGAGAATAGGTTGAGGTTTGGAGATGCTCCATCTTCTGAATCTCTGCTTTCCTACTGTCTTCTTCTTCAAACACGCATATGTTGGAATGATGGTGTTTGAGGACTATGTTGAGAGTATAGTGCATAGAATGATGGTGGTTGAGTGGCATAACCATGATAAGAATCATCATATCCATAAGAATGATATGCATTATAGGAAGGATTATCATCATAGTAACTTGAAGGGGAGGTGGCCATGATAATTGCTCATATGGATGTGGCTCCCTTCCCAAGAATTCATCTCTCCCATAATGTGAGCCATCATTCAAGTTTTCATCGCCTACAACATACTCATAGTCATAGTCATATCCAAAACCACAAGGATGAGAATTCATAGTGGCAAATAGGAACAAAACTAATGGAGATCTAAAACTAACGAAAACTAACAAACAAGCAAAAGACAAACATATCTACAATATTCACATATTTACATTAACCAAAAACATGGCACTCATGTGCATTCCCCGGAAACGGCGCCATTTTGATAAACGAATTTTTGACGGTATAGAAATTATCAAGTAACCAATCGTAGTATAGTCTAAACCGACACAAAATCCATTATCAAAGAAATTCTACAATCTATAATCGAGAGTATTAATCTCCCAAGTCGTTCTTTCCTAGGAATGCTACAAGGATGCATGCTATTGGTTAAGTGGTCTTTTGTGGTTTGAAGAGTGTGGCATAAAATTGCTAACAAAGGAGAACAACAATCAATCAATATTAAAAGCCTTGGCCAAGATTGAACATTGGAAGTTCCATCACTATAACTTCCTTCAATTTGATAACAATGGAGTATTGCTTCACTTAGTTAACCCCTAGTCATAGAGGAAAGTCAAGTAAAAGTAACCAACTTGAGTCACAAGTCCTAGTCTTACCCTAGGAAAGTATAGCTTTAGTGCACTCTAAGTCAATTAGCAATTCTCAATTCTCAATCAACAATTGACATCCATTATTCAAGTGTCTCCAATGACTCAACCACTAGGCCAAGTAAAGGGGATGCTACTCCATATCTAAAGTTGGCATTTTCTTAAACATGTGGAGAGCAAGAATGAAAGACATAGTAGAATTGAGAAGAAGCCTAGAATCAAAGTAATTCAATACAAGAGATTAACAATAATCAACAACGAATAGAAATGAAATAAGATCTTCAATGCATTAATAGAATCCAAAACAACAAAGTTAAATCTAAGATCTATGAGAATTGAACAATTACAAACACTAATTGAGATTAGAGAAGAAGATCTACAACATGAACAAAGTAAATTGAGAGTCACAATGGATCTCACCAAGGAATGACTGAGAATTGAGAGAATGAAGATGAATCCTAGAGAGAGGTTGGAGCCTCCCTCTCTACAAAAATGTAACTAACTAAAAATATCTAAGAAAGTGCAAAATGAGTGTATGGATGTGAATGTCCCTAATCCCCTTCAATCCTTGGTTCTTATATGCAGTTTGGCGCCAAAGTTGGTTGCAAAAACCCTCCAAAATCGCCAGGCACGTGTTGCAATAACAGAATCACGTGCGGACTGCGACGCGTGCGCGCACGGTACGCGTGCGCGTCCCTGGCCAATTTAGCGATGTGCGCGTGGGCGCCTTGTGTGCGTGCGCGTCCTTGGCCGAGATCAGTTCTTTGGCTTTTTGTGCTTCTCTCCACTTGCATGCTTCCTTCCTTGCTCCTTTGATCCATGCTTAGCCTATTTTAACCTGAGATTACTGGCAAATAAATCAAGGCATCTTATGTAATTAAGGAGGAATTAGAATTCATCAAAATAAGGCTTAAAAAGCATGTTTTTACACTTAAGCACAAATACGGGAGAGATTACAAAATCATGCTAATTCCTTGGCTAAATGTGACAAAAGGTTGATAAAATGCTCAAAATTCAATATAAGATAAACCCTAAAAATGGGGTTTATCATTCACCTAACTTACACACTTTATATAATTTAAAATGCTTTACCTTGCAACCCAATTTTTTTCCACTTTTGTATTACATGCTCATGTATCAAACTTATTTTTTAATTTTGTCCCATGTGCATTGATTCTTTTTATTTTGCATTGGGAAAATATATTATTATTTTTTTGTATCCCCTTATTTAATTACTTAATAATAATTTTTTTCTTCTTTTTCTTTCTTTCTTTTTTTTTGTTAATGGACATGGTAATTTAATTATTTTGATTTCACATGAGCATGCTTCCCAAACCTTGAAATAACTTATTCAATTTAATTCCTTTTTTTCTATCATCCCATGTTCCCATAAAATTTTTCATACTTAAATTATACACAATATCTATCTTAAGCTAACCAAGGATTCAACTTGGGATTTTTAATTTATTTTTCTGCTTAAGACTAGTAATGTGGTTATAAAACAGAAGAAGAGGTCAAAAATGCTCAAGGGGGCTAACAAGGGTAACATAAAAGGGTAGGCTTATTTGGGATAAGTGAGTGAAAACAAGTAATGGCCTCAATCATATGCAAGTATGTAAATACACTAAATAATGGACATATAGAATGGAACAAAGCAAAGATTGCAATTATAGAGAAGAAAACACACAAGAATAAAATATTTATGGTTAACTAATGTAACCATGTAAATAAGCTCAAAATCTCACAGGTTGTGTGTTCTTTGGCTCAAAAACTATGTTCCAAATACATCTTCCAAACAAGTTTAACACAAAAGTTTTGATTTAAATTAGTGAAATACTATAAAAATTTCTTGAAAAAAAAATATTACTTCAACCAAGTAGTGACTAAATGCATAAAATCAAACAAACATGTAATCAAATATGCAAATGCAACAATGAATAAACAAAGAAAATAGAGTATTGGTGTTGAAAAGAAGGTAACTAACCCCTGAAAGTCAGTATCGACCTCCCCACACTTAAAGATTGCACCGTCCTCGGTGCATGCTAAGATGTGCAAGTGGATGGGGGTTGTCGTTCCTCAGCTGGTGCTCTTTTTGTTCCTTTCCTTGCTGGTGGTTTGGGAGTAGCTTTCTCTTTACCTTTCTTGGTGGCCATCCTGAAAAGGGAAAAAGAGACATGTAAAACTAGGGGTTCGAGCAAGGAAGAGGATGGGAAAGGTAGTAATCAATGCACAGTAAAGAAGAAAGATGTTAACACATGGTCATGACTACATGTGAAAAGTCATCAATGGAAATATAGCAAGTGCATGTGATGACAATTAAATGCAAGATGTTTATTGGCATGCGGACAAAAGCATGAGTAGCATAGATCAAGCATTCAATGTCCAAGTTAGATTATCAAGTCTTTCAAACTAACAATATGTTTGTAATAACAATTATATTTAACTAATAAAATATAAAAGGGGTTTTGTGAAAGGCAAGCATTTAGAGTAGTAGAATAAAAAAAAATAGTGCACAATGCCATATGGGCGTTTTCACAAATACATAGCATGCATGGTAAATAAGGTATTGAAAGTATTAAATTGAACATGCAAGCAACCCTATAAAAATAATATATAATTGTCAAACAGTTCTTTTTAATAATCCACAAGCAAAATATGGAAAATAATGATCCAAATAAATTTCCAACACCAATTAAAATAAAAAAAGAAAGAAAAAGAAAGGAAGGAAGAAAGAAATAAGAAGGGAAAGAAAAGATTTAGATATGGGAAAGAAAAGATAAGATATTTGGCTGATTTGGATAAGCAGTGCGGCGCAGGCGACGCGAGCGCGTCGAGCACGCGGTCGCGTGGATAGCGCCTTGATGAAGTGACACGAACGCGTGGGTCACGCGTTCGCGTGAAGTGATTCGTGCCTTCAGCGCGAGTGCAGCCTCGCGGCCGCGCAACTCTCTGGTGAAAAACTTAATTTGCCAAAACTCTGGGTGACGCGATCACATGGTGGACGCGATCGCGTGGTTGTCCTTGTTTTAAAGAACGGCACGGACGTGTGGGGCACGTGTTCACGTGGTAGGGCTTGTGCTACTAGCACGAGGCCAGCCCAATTCCAGCTCAACTTTCGGCCATACACTCAACTTTTGGCCATACACGAGGCCAGCCCAATTCCAGCCGCGCTTTCGCATGACTCTCTGTTCAGTTTTCTTTTCTTCCGAATGCACCTATGACACGGACGCATCAGTGACGCTGTCGCGTTGCGTGCAATTTTTTTGATGCATTATGTAGAATGCAATGAATGTTATGCAAAATTCCAGGTTCAATCAAAAATCAAAAACAGAGTAAAAGGGAGAGGGAACGATTGGTGCACGAAATTGTAATCACACTCTTGCAACCCCGCACAACTAACCAGCAAGTGCACTGGGTCGTCCAAGTAATACCTTACGTGAGTAAGGGTCGATCCCACGGAGATTGTCGGCTTGAAGCAAGCTATGGTTATCTTGTAACTCTTAGTCAGGATATCAGAAATTATCAGGATTGATTGTGAAAAGCAAAAGAACATGAAATAAGTACTTGTTTTGCAGTAATAGAGAATAGGTTGAGGTTTTGGAGATGCTCCATCTTCTGAATCTCTGCTTTCCTACTGTCTTCTTCTTCAAGCACGCAAGGCTCCTTCCATGGCAAGCTGTATGCAAGGGTTTCACTGTTGTCAGTGGCTACCTCCCATCCTCTCAGTGGAAATGTTCAACGCACCCTGTCAAGGCACGGCTATCCATCTGTCGGTTCTCAATCAGGCCGGAATAGAATCCAGTGATTCTTTTGCGTTTGTCACTAACGCCCCGCCCTCAGGAGTTTGAAGCTCATCACAGTCATTCAATCATTGAATCCTACTCAGAATACCACAGACAAGGTTTAGACCTTTCGGACTCTCTTGAATTCCGCCATCAGTTCTAGCTTATACCACGAAGATTCTAATTAAAGAATCCAAGAGATATCTACTTAATCTAAGGTAGAACGGA
>NC_029780.3:94522472-94523005 GCF_000817695.3 Arachis duranensis
CAATTAGATGAGCGGGACTAGTAGCTTTTTGCTTCCGAACAGTTTTGGCATCTCACTTCATCCCTTGAAGTTCAGAATGATTGACATCTATAAGAACTCAGAACTCAGATAGTGTTATTGATTCTCCTAGTTGAGTATAATGATTCTTGAACATAGCTATGTCATGAGTCTTGGCTGTGGCCCAAAGCACTCTGTCTTCCAGTATTACCACCGGATACATTCATGCCACAGACACATAATTGGGTGAACCTTTTCAGATTGTGACTCAGCTTTGCTAAAGTCCCCAATTAGAGGTGTCCAGGGTTCTTAAGCACACTCTTTTTTGCCTTGGATCACAACTTTTATTTCTTTCTTTCTCTTTTCTCTTCTTTTTTTTCTTTTTATTTTTTTTCGAAAATAAATATTTTTTTTTGACTTCACTGCTTTTTCTTGCTTCAAGAATCAATTTGATGATTTTTCAGATCCTCAATAACAGTTCTCTTTTTCCCTCATTCTTTCAAGAGCCAACAATTTTAACATTCTCAAAACAGCAA
>NC_029780.3:94523138-94525114 GCF_000817695.3 Arachis duranensis
CCTGTACTTCTTGTTCTTTTGTGATTAAAGCATTTTTCATTTAAGAGAGGTGATGGATTCATAGGACATTCATAGCTTTAAGACATGAATTTTAAATTTTATTAATTATGAATTAAGAACAAGACTCAAAGATAGATATAAGATAAGACTAAAAACAAAAGAAACCAAAAAATTTTAAATAGGCTCCTAATGATAGAGGTTTTCACAGAGTTAGAACTCAACAACCTTAATTTTGAGAAGTGGATGCTCCCTCAAATTGAGAGGAGAATTTCTGGCGTTTCAGCTCTTGGAGTTCACGCCCCTGCTTCTCTTGTTCCTTCAGCAATTTGCAGAGCATGCAGTTCTGATTCTGCTGTTCTTCCTTAAGTTGCTCCATAGTCTCTTACAACTTGGTGATGGATGCTTCTAGGCTGGATCAGTAGCCAATTTCAGGAAATTCAGGGAGGAACTCTTGCGCCCTCCTTTTGATAGAGTTGTCTTGCATTTGTCCTTCCTTTGACTTCTTGGTGATTGGATGTTCAATGGGTATGAATTCATCTACTCCCATTTTTACCCCAGCCTCTTTACAGAGCAAGGAGATCAAGCTTGGGTAAGCCAGTTTGGCTTCAGTGGAATTCTTATTTGCAATTGTGTAGATCTCACAAGCAATCACATGATGAACCTCCACTTCTTTTCCAAGCATAATGCAATGAATCATCACTGCTCTCTTGATGGTGACCTCAGAACGGTTGCTAGTGGGCAATATGGAACGCCCAATAAAGTCTAGCCAACCTCTTGCAATTGGTTTGAGGTCTCTCCTCTTGAGTTGGTTTGGGACACCCTTTGAATTGGTTATCCACTTGGTTCCAGGGAGGCATATGTCCTCTAGAACTTGATCCAACCCTTTATCTGCTCTCACCATTCTCCTATTAAAGGATTCAGGATCATCTTGCAATTGAGGCAATTTGAAGATCTCTCTTATTTTGTCCAGATGGAAGTACATAACTTTCCCTCTGACTATGGTTCTGTATGTATGGTAAGCAGTTCCAGTCATTCTCTACTTATCTGTTAGCCACAGATTTGAGTAGAATTCCTGAACCATATTTCTTCCAACCTTTATCTCAGGATTCGTTAGAACTTCCCATCCTCTGTTTCGAATTTGCTCTTGGATAATTTGAGAGAAGGGTGAGTTTTTAAATGAGATTTGTGATTGATATGAGAGAGATTTGAAGAATGATTTTGATTTTTGAAGATTTGAAGGTGAATGATGAAAGGTTGAGATGTGTTTGTGTAGAAAAGTATGGGTAAGAAAAGGAAAGTTTGAAAAAAATTTGATTGGAAAGCAAAAATCTTGATCCCCCACCTTTCTGGCGTTAAACGCCCAGAATAGCACCCATTCTGGCGTTTAACGCCCATTTGTTGCCCATTGTGGGCGTTTAACGCCCAGCCAGGTGCCCTGGCTGGCGTTAAACGCCAGAGTTCCCTTTATCACTGGGCGTTTTGCTAAACACCCAGGATGCTGCACACCTGGCGTTAAACGCCCAGAATGGTGCCCATTATGGCGTTTAACGCCCAAAATGCCCCTTACTGGCGTTTTTTCGCCAGTAAGCTCTTTTTCTCAGCTTTTTGAGTTGAATCCTTCTGTAACTCTGTGAATTCCTTCATTTTTGATACTTGCCTTTGTACAAACAAAACATACAACCTGCTAATGACTGGGTTGCCTCCCAGCAAGCGCTTCTTTACTGTCTTTAGCTGGACCTTTACTGAGAATCACTCAAGTCTCAGTTTTAAGGATTCCTGCTCAAAATTGCTTTCAAGATAATGCTTGATTCTCTGTCCATTAACAATGAACTTTTTGTCAGAATCAATATCCTGAAGCTCAACATATCCATATGGTGACACTCCTGTAATCACATACGGACCCCTCCACCGGGATTTAAGTTTTCCTGGAAACAATCTGAGCCTAGAGTTGAAGAGCAGAACTTTTTGTCCTGGCT
>NC_029780.3:94527878-94530467 GCF_000817695.3 Arachis duranensis
CCATCAGCAAGTTGGAGGCATATCCGGGTTGGTTTGACTTCTTCAGTCAACCCTAGCTTTCTGATAGTGGATGCAGATATTAGATTGATGCTTGCTCCAAGATCACATAGGGCTGTCTTGGTGCAAGCACCTTCTAATGTGCATGGTATCATAAAGCTTCCTGGATCTTGAAGCTTTTCTGGTAAGCTTTTCAGGATGACTGCACTGCATTCTTCAGTGAGAAATATTTTTTCAGTTTCTCTCCAATCCTTCTTATGGCTTAAGATCTCTTTCATGAACTTAGCATAAGAAGGTATTTGCTCAAGTGCCTCTGCAAACGGAATCTTTATTTCAAGAGTCCTTAGATAGTCTGCAAAGCGGGCAAATTGCTTATCCTGCTCCGCTTTGCGGAGTTTTTGAGGATAAGGCATCTTGGCTTGATATTCTTCAACCTTAGATTCTGCAGGTTTATTCCTTACAGAAGTGGTTGAAGAAGCCTTGTTAAAGGGATTACTGTCAGCACTCTCAGGTGTCTGATCATCCCTTAGCGTCTGAACGCCAGGATTGGGTGAAGATTGGGCGTTTAACGCCAACTTCTCTCCTTGCGTTTGAACGCCAGGATTGGGTGGGAAATGGGCGTTTAACGCCAACTTTTCCCCCTTTTCTGGCGTTTGAACGCTAGAACTGGGCAGGGAATGGGCGTTTAACGCCAGCTTTCCCTCCTTTTCTGGCGTTTGAACGCCAATAACATTCCTCTCTGGGCTCTTACTGTCCTCAAAGGGATTTTGAACAGTGGTTTGGTTATCCTCTGTCAATTGTTCCTTGTTTGGCTTTTTGCTACTTTGAGCAGTGCTATTTAATGTTTTCCCACTCCTCAGTTGAACTGCTTGGCATTCCTCTGTTATCTGTTTAGATATCTGCTGTTTTGCTTGATTCAACTGCAGTTCTATGTTCTTGTTAGCAACTTTAGTTTCATGGAGCATCTCTTTAAATTCTGCTAACTGTTCTGTCATTAGGAGCAATTATTGATTAAGCTCAATCATCTGTTCTTGAGGATTAGGGTCAGTGGCTACTGTCATGACTTCCTCTTTTGGAGAGAACTCATTGCTAGAGTACAAATATTGATTTCTAGCAACAGTGTCTATAAGCTCATGAGCTTCTTCAATTGTCTTCCTCATGTGGATAGATCCACCAGCTGAGTGGTCTAAAGACATCTGAGCTTTTTCTGTAAGCCCATAGTAGAAGATGTCTAACTGTACCCACTCTGAAAACATTTCAGAGGGGCATTTTCTTAGCATACCTCTATACCTCTCCCAAGCATTATAAAGGGATTCATTATCCTTTTGTTTAAAGCCTTGGATGTCCAGCCTTAGCTGTGTCATCCTCTTTGGAGGGTAAAAGTGATTCAGGAATTTGTCTGATAACTGTTTCCATGTCTTTATGCTTGCTGTAGGTTGGTTATTACCACCTTTTAGCTTGATCTTTTACAGCAAATGGAAACAGTAATAGTCTGTAGACATCCTGATCTACCTCTTTATCATGTACTGTGTCAGCAATTTGTAAGAACTGTGCCAGAAACTCAGTAGGTTCTTCCTGTGGAAGACCGGAATACTGGCAATTTTGCTGCACTATGATAATGAGTTGAGGATTTAGCTCAAAGCAGCTTGCTTTGATGGGAGGTGTACAGATGCTACTCCCATATGCAGCTGTAATGGGGTTAGCATATGACCCCAGAGTCCTTCTTGAGATTAGCAATTAAAAAGATATGATTGAAAAATTTTATGAAGAAGATTTGATTTTTGAAATGAGGAAAGAGAAAAACAACAAAATGACACCAAACTTAAAATTTTTAGAAAATCAAACTCTAATTTTTCGAAAATTTTTTAGGGAAAAACACAAAGAGGACACCAAACTTAGAATTTTTACGGATCAAAAAGGGACTAAAGACATGCAAATTTGAAAATTTAAAAGAAAAAAACAAAAGCATGCAATTGACACCAAACTTAAAATAAGAAACTAAACTCAATTAGAAGACTCTAAACTAACAAAAATAAAATAGTCTTAATCTAAGCAACAAGATAAGCCGTCAGTTGTCCAAACTCGAACAATCCCCGACAACAGCGCCAAAAACTTGGTGCACGAAATTACAATCACACTCTTGCAACCCCGCACAACTAACCAGCAAGTGCACTGGGTCGTCCAAGTAATACCTTACGTGGGTAAGGGTCGATCCCACGGAGATTGTCGGCTTGAAGCAAGCTATGGTTATCTTGTAACTCTTAGTCAGGATATCAGAAATTATCAGGATTGATTGTGAAAAGCAAAAGAACATGAAATAAGTACTTGTTTTGCAGTAATAGAGAATAGGTTGAGGTTTTGGAGATGCTCCATCTTCTGAATCTCTGCTTTCCTACTGTCTTCTTCTTCAAGCACGCAAGGCTCCTTCCATGGCAAGCTGTATGCAAGGGTTTCACCGTTGTCAGTGGCTACCTCCCATCCTCTCAGTGGAAATGTTCAACGCACCCTGTCACGGCACGGCTATCCATCTGTCGGTTCTCAATCAGGCCGGAATAGAATCCAGTGATTCTTTTGCGTCTGTCACTAACGCCC
>NC_029780.3:94530485-94530672 GCF_000817695.3 Arachis duranensis
ATCACAGTCATTCAATCATTGAATCCTACTCAGAATACCACAGACAAGGTTTAGACCTTCCGGACTCTCTTGAATGCCGCCATCAGTTCTAGCTTATACCACGAAGATTCTAATTAAAGAATCCAAGAGATATCTACTTAATCTAAGATAGAACGGAGGTGGTTGTCAGGCACACATTCATAGGTGA
>NC_029780.3:94530996-94533601 GCF_000817695.3 Arachis duranensis
TTGCCACGCCGGTTTGGGCCATCAAATCTCAGACAAAGTATAAACTATTATACATTGCTGGAAAGCCCAGGATGTCTAATTTCCAACGCCGTTGAGAGCGCGCCAATTGGGCTTCTGTAGCTCCAGAAAATCCACTTCGAGTGCAGGGAGGTCAGAATCCAACAGCATCTGCAGTCCTTTTCAGTCTCTGAATCAGATTTTTGCTCAGGACCCTCAATTTCAGCCAGAAAATACCTGAAATCACAGAAAAACACACAAACTCATAGTAAAGTCCAGAAAAGTGAATTTTAACTAAAAACTAATAAAAATATACTAAAAACTAACTAGATCATACTAAAAACATACTAAAAACAATGCCAAAAAGCGTATAAATTATCCGCTCAGCAACGATCATACCATGGTGGGTTGTCTCCTACCTAGCACTTTTAGTTATAGTCCTTAAGTTGGACATTTGGCGAGCTCCTTATCATGGTGGCTTGTGCTTGAACTCATCCTGAAACTTCCACCAATGCTTGGACTTCCAATAAGCTCTATCAATACCAAGTAAATTTACCAAGTATTGATGAAGTTCTCCACAAGCTTTGAGCTCCCAAAGTTGATCCTCATATATTCCTGGATCCCAAATCTTGTTTCTACACTCATCTTCAAGTTGATTATTATGATTCCATCCGGGTGGTTCAGCTTTAGAATTCTCACTGAAGCAGCCAAACAACATCCTAGACCCATTCAATTGAGCTATACACCAACCTTTGCATTTAAATTTGGAGCACACAACCATGTTGAACCTTGCTTGACAACTCCAAACACTAACCATCTTCTTCTTGCTCTTAATGCCACAAAGAGCTCTAAGTTGACCATCCATCTCTAGAAGCCCATATTTAAGTAGGAAAGTAAAGGTCAAAGATAAGAATTTTACCCACTTGAATGTTGTGTTGGATTGTAATGGCTTCGGGAGAGGTGTTTCTAATGATCTGGCAAGCTCCACTCCCTTGTGCTCTTTGTTGACAACTTCCACCTCTTTGCAATCTCCTTCAATATCAACCTTTTCTTCTTGGTAGATTTCTTCCGATTCAATCTCTGCTTCATTGTTCACCAAGGGCATGGGAGGTTGTGCTTCATCTTCTTTCATCTCCATGTCAAGTCCAATGGTAGAGGACACAAATGTAGATAAGAATTCATCAATGATCGAATCCATCTCTTGACCATCCCTTTCAAAGTCTTCAATCATGAGATGCCTTGGAGGTTGTACACCCTCCTCAACATCAGTTTCAAATGTCTTTGAAGGAGGCTATATAACTCGATTTTCCCATGGAGGTTCAGCATCCCCTAAGTCTTGAACCACTGCTTCCTCTTCAATGGCAAGCATAGCTTCTTCCAATTGTTCCAATACCAAATCGTGCTGCTCACTGTCCACCGGAGTGTCTAACTTCTCCTTCCTGCCATGTTCTTCAGTAGATTCTCCATATGAAGCCATGGGGGTTCCTTGAATGTCCGAACGTCGGAAAGGTAATCGATTTATCGTTTGATCTAGGTGTTTAAGTATGAAATTGTATTCCTCCTTGATGGCTTCTTTTCTATGATAACTCCCTTCAACTACTCCTTCATCTGCAAAGGTCTCTTCTACCTTCACCTTTAGTGCCTCCTCTAGCTCTTTATGAAGTATGGATTCGCGAAGATGATCCCTTCTCTCTTGTTCCATGTCAATTGCATCATTGGGATCATGTTGCTCTTGGATTGATGGATGTGGGTGCTCTTCCATGGATGGTGGTGATGGGATGGAGAGATCATTCTGTGGTTGAGATGGAAGTGCACTGGAGCTTGAGGGTTGAACATTAGAGGTGGAGGGTTGGTCTATACAGGATATAAGATTTTGGAGTGTAGAGGTGAGACTAGTGAGAGAAGGAAGTGTGTTCTCCATGGAGGTTTGGGGTGGATAGGAGGGTTCAATATTTTTGGAAACAGATTCATAATACGGAGGTGGTTCTTTGATGAGCGGATAATTTATACGCTTTTTGCCATTGTTTTTAGTATGTTTTTAGTATGTTTTAGTTAGTTTTTATTATATTTTTATTAGTTTTTAGTTAAAATTCACTTTTCTGGACTTTACTATGAGTTTGTATGTTTTTCTATGATTTCAGGTATTTTCTGGCTGAAATTAAGGGACCTGAGCAAAAATCTGATTCAGAGGCTGAAAAGGACTGTAAATGCTGTTGGATTCTGACCTCCCTGCACTTGAAGTAGATTTTCTAGAGCCACAGAAGCCCAATTGGCGCGCTCTCAACGGCGTTGAAACGTAGACATCCTGGGCTTTCCAGCAATGTATAATAGTTCATACTTTGCCCGATATTTGATGGCCCAAACTGGCGTTCCAAATCAGCTCAAAACTGCCCGGCGTTAAACGCCGGAACTGGCACAAGAATGGGACTTAAACGCCCAAACTGGCATAAAAGCTGGCGTTTAACTCCAAGAAAAGTCTCTACACATGAAAGCTTCAATGCTCAGTCTAAGCACACACCAAGTGGGGCCGGAAGTGAATTTTTATGTAATTTACTCATTTCTGTAAACCCTAGGCTACTAGTTCTCTACAAATAGGACCTTTTACTAT
>NC_029780.3:94533659-94534130 GCF_000817695.3 Arachis duranensis
AACGGTGGAGTTTCTACACACCATAGATTAAGGTGTGGAGCTCTGCTGTACCTCGAGTATTAATGCAATTACTATTGTTCTTCTATTCAATTCAGTTTATTCTTGCTCTAAGATTTTCATTTGCACCCAAGAACATGATGAATGTGATGATTATGTGACACTCATCATCATTTGCACTTATGAATGAATGCCTGACAACCACTTCTGTTCTACAAGCAAACAAGGCTTGAATGTTTATCTCTTGGATCCCTTAATCGGAATCTTCGAGGTATAAGCTAGAATTGATGGCGGCATTCAAGAGAATCCGGAAGGTCTAAACCTTGTCTGTGGTATTCTGAGTAGGATTCAAGGATTGAATGACTGTGACGTGCTTCAAACCTGTAACCTACTGGGCATTAGTGACAGACGCAAAAGAGTGATTCTATTCCGGTAGGGGAGGGAACCAAACCGGTGATTAGCCGCACTGTGACA
>NC_029780.3:94534163-94534795 GCF_000817695.3 Arachis duranensis
TGACAGGGTGCGTTGAACATTTTCACTGAGAGGACGGGATTGTAGCCACTGACAACGGTGATGCCCAACATACAGCTTGCCATGGAAATGAGTAAGAAGGATTGGATGAAGACAGTAGGAAAGTAGAGAGACGGAAGGGACAAAGCATCTCCATACGCTTATCTGAAGTTCTCACCAATGAATTACATAAGTATCTCTATCTTACTTTATGCCTTATTCGTATATCATCCATAACCATTTGAATCTGCCTGGCTAAGATTTACAAGGTGACAATAGCTTGCTTCATACCAACAATCTCCATGGGATCGACCCTTACTCGCGTAAGGTTTATTACTTGGACGACCCAGTGCACTTGCTGGTTAGTTGTGCGAAGTTATGATAAAGAGTTGAGATTGCAATGGAGCGTACCATGTTGATGGCGCCATTGATGATCACAATTTCGTGCACCAAGTTTTTGGCGCCGTTGCCGGGGATTGTTGAGTTTGGACAACTGATGGTTTATCTTGTTGCTTAGATTAGGTATTTTTCAGAATTTTTAAGAATGAATTCTAGTATTTCAAGGTGATGTTTTCATCAACACCAAATCTGATTGATCTTCATCAATTTAGCTCTTGAATGCAATGTCCTGCTGA
>NC_029780.3:94534830-94537782 GCF_000817695.3 Arachis duranensis
GAAGCTTGGCTAGCCATGTCTAATTTCTTTAGACTAAAGCTTTAGACTAACATTGCATGATTCCTGGAATTCTTATTAAAAATTTTGAATCTCTTTATTTTCTTTTCCACTTAATTTTTGAAAAATACAAAAAAATTACAAAATCATAAAAATAAAAAAATATTTTATGTTTCTTGTTGAGTCTAGTGTCTCATTTTAATTTTGGTGTCAATTGCATGTTTCTATTTTTCTTGCATTCATGCATGTGTCTTCATTAATCTTCAAGTTGTTCTTGATGATTTCCTTGTTCTGATCTTTAAATTCTCTTGTCTTGAGTGTTTTGTTGTTTTTCATATGCATTCTCATTTTGTTAGTGTCGATGGTATACAAACTTCTAAGTTTGGTGTCTTGCATGCATTGTTTATTTGATCTTAGTTACATTTTGATTATTCCTCATTATTAAAAATCCAAAAAATTTTTAATTTGTGTCTTTTCAAGTCAACAATACAGAGAATTTAAGATTCAGAATATTCAGCAGAGGAATTACACAGAAAAAGTTGGGCGTTCAAAACGCCCAGTGAAGAAGGAAAACTGGCGTTTGAACACCAGCCAGGGTGCCTGGCTGGGCGTTTAACGCCCAAAAGGGTAGTGTTTTGGGCGTTAAACGCCAGAATGGATACCATTCTGGGCGTTTAATGCCAGGATGGCACAAGAGGGAAGATTCTGTTTTTAATTCAAATTTTTTTCAGGTTTTCAAAATTTTTCAAAATCAAATCTTTTTCAAATCATATCTTTTCAATCATATGTTTTCAAAATCAATTTCTTTCCTTTTTCAAAAATACTTGCTATCAATTAATGATTTGATTCAACAATTCAAGTATGTTGCCTTTTCTGTTGAGAAAGGTTTAATGTTTGAATCATATCTTTTCTTGTTAACCAAGTCATTAATTTTCAAAATCAAATCTTTTTAAATTGTTTTTCAATTCATATCTTCTCAATCACATCTTTTTAAAAACCATAACTTTTAAATCATATCTTTTTAATTACATCTTTTTCAAAATAGTTTTCAATCATATCTTTTTACTTTCTAATTTCAAAATCTTTTTCAAAAATCACTTGATTTCTTTTTCCACTCTTAAGTTTTCGAAAATCAATTAGTGTTTTTCAAAATGTTTTTAAAATCTTTTACTTAATTTTCGAAAATTTCTTCCCCTCTTCGCACATCCTTCTATTTATGGACTAACACTCCTCCTTAATACACAATTCGAACTCCATCTTTCTTGATAAGTTCGAATTCTTCTACCTCTTCCTTCTATTTTTCTTTTCCTCTGACACTTCAAGGAATCCCTATACTGTGACATAGAGGATTCCATACTTTCTTGTTCTCTTCTCTTTCATATGAGCAGGAGCAAAGACAAAAGCATTCTTGTTGAGGCTGACCCTGAACCTGAAAGGACCTTGAAACGAAAGCTAAGAGAAGCTAAGGCACAACTCTCTGTAGAGGACCTAATAGAAATCTTCAAACAAGAAGAAGACATGGCAGCCAAAAACAACAACAATGCCAATAATGCAAAGAAGGTGCTGGGTGACTTTACTGCACCTACTCCCGACTTCTATGGGAGAAGCATCTCTATCCCTGCCATTGGAGCAAACAACTTTGAGCTTAAGCCTCAATTAGTTTCTCTGATGCAACAGACTTGCAAGTTCCATGGACTTCCATTGGAAGATCCTCATCGGTTTTTAGCTGAGTTCTTGCAAATTTGTGACACTGTCAAGACTAATGGGGTTGACCCTGAGGTCTACTGACTTATGCTATTCCCTTTTGCTGTAAGAGACAAAGCTAGGATATGGTTGGAATCACAGCCTAAAGAAAGCCTGAACTCTTGGGAAAAGCTAGTCTATGCCTTTTTGGCAAAGTTCTTTCCACCTCAAAAATTGAGTAAGCTTAGAGTGGAAGTCCAAACCTTCAGACAGAAGGAAGGTGAATCCCTCTATGAAGCTTGGGAAAGATACAAACAATTGGTCAGAAAGTGTCCCTCTGACATGCTTTCTGAATGGAGCATCATAGGTATCTTCTATGATGGTCTGTCTGAGCTGTCCAAGATGTCATTAGATAGCTCTGCTGGAGGATCTCTTCATCTGAAGAAGACGCCTGCAGAAGCTCAAGAACTCATTGAAATGGTTGTAAATAACCAATTCATGTACACTTCTAAAAGGAATCCTGTGAACAATGGGACAAATCAGAAGAAAGGAGTTCTTGAGATTGATACTCTGAATGCCATATTGGCTCAGAACAAAATATTGACTCAACAAGTCAATATGATTTCTCAAAGTTTGTCTGAAATGCAAGCTGCACTAGGCAGTACTAAGGATGCTTCATCTGAAGAAGAATCTTATGATCCTGAGAACCCTTCAATGGAAGAGGTGAATTACATGGGAGAACCCTATGGAAACACCTATAATTCTTCATGGAGAAATCATCCAAATCTCTCATGGAAGGATCAACAGAGACCTCAACAAGGTTTCAACAACAATAATGGTGGAAGAAACAGGTTTAGCAATGGCAAGCATTTTCCATCATTTTCTCAGCAACAGACAGAGAATTCTAAGCAGAGCCACTCTGACTTAGCAACCATGGTCTCTGATCTAATCAAAACCACTCAAAGTTTCATGACTGAAACAAGGTCCTCTATTAGAAACTTGGAGGCACAAGTGGGACAGCTGAGCAAGAAAATTACTGAACTCCCTCCTAGTATTCCTCCAAGCAATACAGAAGAGAATCGAAAAGGAGAATGCAAGGCCATTAACATGACCCACATGGCCAAACTTGGAGAGGAGGAAGAGGCAGAGATCGCCACTGAGGAAGACCTCAATGGATGTCCATTGGCCTCCAATGAGTTTCCTAATGAGGAACAATGGGAATCTGAGGCTCACACAGAGACCATAGAGATTCCATTGGATTTACTTCTGCCA
>NC_029780.3:94537959-94538396 GCF_000817695.3 Arachis duranensis
GATAACTTATCTAGGCAGAAATTACCTCAAAAGAGACAAGATCCTGGGAAGTTTTCAATACCTTGTACCATAGGCACCATGACCTTTAAGAAGGCTCTGTGTGACCTAGGGTCAAGTATAAACCTCATGCCTCTCTCTGTAATGGAGAAGCTAGAGATCTTTGAGGTACAAGCTGCAAGAATCTCACTAGAGATGGAAGACAATTCAAGAAAACAAGCTTATGGACTTGTAGAAGATGTTCAGGTAAAGATTGAAGACCATTACATCCCTACTGATTTCATAGTCCTAGAGACTGGGAAGGGCATGGATGAATCCATCATCCTTGGCAGACCCTTCCTAGCCACAGCAAAGGCTGTGATTGATGTGGACAGAGGAGAATTGATCATTCAAGTGAATGAAGAATCCTTTGTGTTTAAGGCTCAAGGATATCCCTCTGT
>NC_029780.3:94538541-94542025 GCF_000817695.3 Arachis duranensis
TCTGTGAGGCTCCATGAGAGCCCACTGTCAAGCTACTGACATTAAAGAAGTGCTTGTTGGGAGGCAACCCAATGTTATATTTATCTAATTTTCCTTTCTTATTTTATGTTTTTTGTAGGTTGATGATCATGGGAAGTCACAAAATCAATTGAAAAAGTAAAAACAGAATGAAAAACAGAAAGAAAAATAGCACACCCTGGAGGAAGACCTTGCTGGCGTTTAAACGCCAGTAAGGGCAGCAAATGGGCGTTTAACACCCAGTCTGGCACCATTCTGGGCGTTTAACGCCAGAAAGGGGCACCAGACTGGCGTTAAACGCCAGGAAAGGGCAAGAAGCTGGCGTTAAACGCCAGAAATGGGCACCAGCCCGGCATTTAACGCCAGAATTGGCATAGAGAGCATTTTTGCTCGCCACTTGGTGCAGGGATGACTTTTCCTTGACACTTCAGGATCTGTGGACCCCACAGGATCCCCACCTACCCTACCACTCTTTCTCTTCTTCACCCATTCACCAATCACCTCAACACCTCTTCCCCAAAACCCCACTCCTATATAAACCCATCTTCACTCCTTCATTTTCACACATCATTCGCACTACTTATCCCCCTTCTCCATATCCTCTATTTCTTCTTCTTCTACTCTCTTCTTTCTTCTTTTGCTCGAGGACGAGCAAACCTTTTAAGTTTGGTGTGGTAAAAGCATTGCTTTTTGTTTTTCCATAACCATTTATGGCATCCAAGGACGGAGAAACCTCTAGAAAGAGGAAAGGGAAGGCAAAGCTTCCACCTCCAAGTCATGGGAGATGGAGAGATTCATCTCAAGGGTGCATCAAGACCACTTCTATGAAGTTGTGGCCTTGAAGAAGGTGATCCCCGAGGTCCCTTTTAAACTCAAAAAGAGTGAATATCTGGAGATCCGACATGAGATTCGAAGAAGAGGTTGGGAAGTTCTTACCAACCCCATTCAACAAGTCGGAATCTTAATGATTCAAGAGTTCTATGCCAATGCATGGATCACCAAGAGCCATGATCAAAGTGTGAACCCGAACCCAAAGAATTGGCTTACAATGGTTCGGGGGAAATGCTTAGATTTTAGTCTGGAAAATGTAAGGTTGGCATTCAACTTGCCCATGATGCAAGGAGATGAACACCCTTACACTAGAAGGGTCAACTTTGATCAAAGTTTGGACCAAGTCCTCATAGACATTTGTGAAGAGGGCGCTCAATGAAAGAGAGATTCAAGAGGGAAGCCGGTTCAACTAAGAAGGCATGACCTCAAGCCCGTGGCTAGGGGATGGTTGGAGTTTATCCAACGCTCAATCATTCCCACTAGCCACCGGTCCAAAGTTAGTATAGACCGGGCTATCATGATTCATAACATCATGATTGGAGAGGAAGTAGAAGTTCATGAGGTTATAGCCCAAGAACTTTATAAGGTGGCGGACAAGTCCTCTACCTTGGCAAGGTTAGCCTTTCCTCATCTCATTTGTCACCTCTGTTATTCAGTTGGAGTTGACATAGAGGGAGACATCCTCATTGATGAGGACAAGCCCATCACTAAGAAAAGGATGGAGCAAACAAGAGTTCCAACATGGGACACTAAGGGTGGAGCACCAAGAACATTCCATCCTCCTCCATGAAATTAGAGAAGATCAAAGAATCATGAGAAAGGAGCATCAAAGGCAAGGAAGAGACATTGAGGAGCTCAAGCACTCCATAAGATCTTCAAGAGGAAGAACAAGCCGCCATCACTAAGGTGGACCCGTTCTTTAATTTCCTTGTTCTTTATTTCCTGTTTTTTGAATTTCCATGCTTATGTTTATCTATGTTTGTGTCTTGTGATCATTAGTGTCTTAGTGTCTATGCCTTAAAGTTATGAATGTCCTATGAATCCATCACCTTTCTTGAATGAAAAATGTTCTTAATTGAAAAAGAGAAGAATTGCATGAATTTTGAATTTTATAACAAATTAATTATATTGATGTGGTGGCAATACTTTTGTTTTCTGAATGTATGCTTGAACAGTGCATATGTCTTTTAAATTTGTTGTTCATGAATGTTGGCTCTTGAAAGAATGATGAAAAAGGAGACATGTTACTGAGGATCTAAAAAATCATAAAAATGATTCTTGAAGCAAGAAAAAGCAGTGAATACAAAAAAAAAGAGAAAAAAAGGGAGAAAAACGAAAAAAAGAGAGAAAAAGAATAAAATTGTGATCCAAAGAAAAAAGAGTGTGCTTAAGAACCCTGGACACCTCTAATTGGGGACTCTAGCAAAGCTGAGTCACAATCTGAAAAGGTTCACCCAGTTATGTGTCTGTGGCATGTATGTATCCGATGGTAATACAGGAAGACAGAGTGCTTTGGGCCACGGACAAGACTCATAAAGTAGCTGTGTTCAAGAATCATCATACTTAACTAGGAGAATCAATAACACTATCTGGATTCTGAGTTCCTATAGAAGCCAATCATTCTGAATTTCAAAGGATAGAGTGAGATGCCAAAACTGTTCAGAGGCAAAAAGCTAAAAGCCCCCCTCATCTAATTAATACTGATCTTCATAGATGTTTTTGGAATTTATTGCATATTCTCTTCTTTTTATCTTATTTGATTTTCAGTTGCTTGAGGACAAGCAACAATTTAAGTTTGGTGTTCTGATGAGCGGATATTTTATACCCTTTTGGAACTATTTTTTTAGTGTTTTTAGTTATATTTTATCAAGTTGTATTATGTTTTAGTATGTTTTAGTGCAAAAAACATATTTTGGATGCTACTTTGAGTTTTTATGTTATTCTTACGATTTTAGGTGAACTTTACTAAGAGTTTGTATGTTTTTCTATGATTTCAGGTATTTTCTGGCTGAAATTGGGGGACCTGAGCAAAAATCTGATTCAGAGGCTGAAAAGGATTATAGATGCTGTTGGATTCTGACCTCCTTGCACTCGAAGTAGATTTTCTGGAGCTACAAAAGCCCAATTGGCACTCTCTCAACGTCGTTGGAAAGTAGACATCCTGTGCTTTCTAGCAATGTATAATAGTTCATACTTTGCTCGAGATTTGATGGCCCAAACTGGCGTTCCAAATCAGCTCAAAACTGCCCGGCGTTAAACGCCGGAACTGGCACAAGAATGGGAGTTAAACGCCCAAACTGGCACAAAAGATGGCGTTTAACTCCAAGAAAAGTCTCTACACATGAAAGCTTCAATACTCAGCCCAAGCACACACCAAGTGGGCCCGAAAGTAGATTTTTATGTAATTTACTCATTTCTGTAAACCCTAGGCTACTAGTTCTCTACAAATAGGACCTTTTACTATTGTATTTTCATCTTGGTTCTTCTGGTTCCCTCTCTGGGGCCGAAGCCAATGATCACCATTATCACTTATGTATTTTCAATGGTGGAGTTTCTACACACCATAGATTAAGGTGTGGAGCTCTACTGTACCTCGAGTATTAATGCAATTACTATTGTTCTTCTATTCAATTCA
>NC_029780.3:94542152-94545742 GCF_000817695.3 Arachis duranensis
GTGCGTTGAACATTTTCACTGAGAGGATGGGACTGTAGCCATTGACAACGGTGATGCCCAACATACAGCTTGCCATGGAAAGGAGTAAGAAGGATTGGATGAAGACAGTAGGAAAGCAGAGAGACGGAAGGGACAAAGCATCTCCATACGCTTATCTGAAGTTCTCACCAATGAATTACATAAGTATCTCTATCTTACTTTATGCCTTATTCGTATATCATCCATAACCTTTTGAATCTGCCTGACTAAGATTTACAAGGTGACCATAGCTTGCTTCATACCAACAATCTCCGTGGGATCGACCCTTACTCGCATAAGGTTTATTACTTGGACGACCCAGTGCACTTGCTGGTTAGTTGTGCGAAGTTGTGATAAAGAGTTGAGATTGCAATTGAGCGTACCATGTTGATGGCGCCATTGATGATCACAATTTCGTGCACCATTCTTTTTATAAGGATATGGAGATGGTGAATATTGAGGTGGTGGTTCTGGGTATAGTTCATATGGTGGTTGGTGTGGTGGATAAGGATTAGGGTCATATGGGGGTGAATGGCGGAAAGGGGCTTGTGAGTATGGTGGTCCAAAGTCATGTTGAGGAGGGGGTTCATAGGCATATGGTGGTGGTTGTTGATAATCAAAAGAGCGTTCACCATAGCCATTGCCTTGATATGCATCACAGAATGGTTGTTGATAGTCCATTGGAGGTGGTCATCGCCATGAGGGTTGATTAAATCCTTGTGGCTCCTCCCATCTTTGATTGTTCTAACCTTGATGCCTGTTCTCACTGTAGTCTCCTCTTCCTGAAACATAGTTGTAACCAGACTCATAGCCAAAGGGGTGAGAGTTCATAGTAGTGAGAGAAAATAAAAATAAAAATTAACAAAAAGAAAATATTTTGAAAAAGATATGATTTTTGAAAAAAAAGATAAGATAAGATTTTCAAAAAGAAATGACTTTTTTGAAAAAAAGATTTGAATTTTGAAAAATAAGATAAGATAAGATAAAAATTTTAAAATCTGAAAATTTTTTTTTGAAAAATATTTACAATAACCAATAATAAGGCACACGTTTGCAATTCCCCAGCAACGGCACCATTTTGAAGAACTGAAGATTGTTAGTTGAGAAGTTATAATAAATTCTCATTGCAAGTATAGTTTCTAAACCAAGCAATCAACCTTTCTTACAAAAGTTCTAGTTGTCACAAGTAACAAACCCCTTTGGAATTGATAACCGAAGTATTTAAACCTCGGATCGTCTTCTCAAGGAATTGCAGGGAAGTATGATTTATTATTGGTTATGCAAAGTATATTTCGGGGTTTTGAAAAGGTTTGAACAAATAATTTAATTGATAAGAAAAATAAATTAATAATTAGAAAATCTCTTGGCAAGGTATGAAAACTGGAAGTCCTGTCCTATTTATCCTTATCAATGGTGATGAGAATTGTTTATTGCTCCCACTTAGTTAACCCTTACTAAATGGTGCACGAAATTGTGATCTCTAATAATGGCATTCAACTTGGTATGCGCGTTTATAACTCAGCACTTTCTTCACAACTTCGCACAACTAACCAGCAAGTGCACTGGGTCGTCCAAGTAATAAACCTAACGTGAGTAAGGGTCGATCCCACGGAGATTGTTGGTATAAAGCAAGCTATAGTCATCTTGTAAATCTCAGTTAGGCGGATAATAAGTGGTTATGGAGTTTTCGAATAAAAATAATAAATAAACAGAAAATAAAAGATAGAAATACTTATGTAAATCATTGATGGGAATTTCATATAGGCGTATGAAGATGCTGTGCTCCTTCTGAATCTCTGCTTTCCTACTACCTTCATCCAATCCTTCTTACTCCTTTCCATAGCAATGGCTACATCCCATCCTCTTAGCGAAAATGATCCAAATACTTTGTCACAGCACGGCTAATCATCTGTCGATTCTCAATCATGCCGGAATAGAATCCATTGATTCTTTGTGTTTGTCATCACGCCCAACATTCGCGAGTTTGAAGCTCGTCACAGTCATTCAATCCTTGAATCCTACTCGGAATACCACAGACAACGTTTAGACTTACCGGATTCTCATGAATGCCACCATCAATTCTAGCTTATACCACGAAGATTCTGATTAAGGAATCCAAGAGATATGCGCCCGGTCTAAGGTAGAACGGAAGTGGTTGTCAGTCACGCGTTCATAGGTGAGAATGATGATGAGTGTCATGGATCTTCACATTCATCATGTTGGAGTGCAACGAATATCTTAGAACAGGAATAAACTGAATTGAATAGAAAATAGTAGTAATTACATTAAAACTTGAGGTACAGCAGAGTTCCACACCCTTAATCTATGGTGTGTAGAAACTCCACCGTTGAAAATATATAAGTGATGATGGTCCAGGCATGGCCGAATGGCCAGCCCCCATGAATGATCAATAGTCTCCTAAGATGAATAATGGAATAAAACCGAGACCAAAGATATCTAATACAATAGTAAAATGTCCTATTTATATAGACTAGCTACTAGGGTTTACAGAAGTAAGTAATTGATGCAGAAATCCACTTTCGGGGCCCACTTGGTGTGTTCTTGGGCTGAGCTTGAGCTTTACACGTGCAGAGGCTTCTTTTGGAGTTGAAAGCCAAGTTGTAACTTGTTTCTGGCGTTCAACTTTGGCTCGTGACGTGTTTCTGGCGTTTGACTCCAGAATACAGCATGGAACTGGCATTGAGCGCCAGTTTACGTCGTCTAATCACGAATAACGTATAGACTATTATATATTGCTGGAAAGTTCTAGATGTATACTTTCCAACGCCATTGAGAGCGCACCATTTGGAGTTCTGCAGCTCTAGAAAATCCATTTTGAGTGCAGGGAGGTCAGAATCCAACAGCATCAGCAGTCCTTTGTCAGCCTTTTATCAGAGTTTTGCTTAGGTCCCTTAATTTCAGCCAGAAAGTACCTGAAATAACAGAAAAACACAAAAACTCATAGTAAAGGCCAGAAATGTGAATTTAGCATAAAAACTAATAAAAACATCCCTAAAAGTAGCTAGATCCTACTAAAAACTACCTAAAAAAACAGTGCCAAAAAGCATATAAATTATCCGCTCATCACAACACCAAACTTAAATTGTTGCTTGTTCCCAAGCAACTGAAAATCAAATAGGATAAAAAGAAGAGAATATACTATAAATCTCAAAATATCAATGAATATTAGTTCTAATTAGATGAGCGGGACTTGTAGCTTTTTGCTTCTGAACAGTTTTGGCATCTCACTTCATCCCTTGAAGTTTAGAATGATTGGCATCTATAGGAACTTAGAATTTTAGATAGTGTCATTGATTCTCCTAGTTAAGTATGTTGATTCTTGAACACAGCTACTTTTATGAGTCTTGGCCGTGGCCCTAAGCATTTTTTTTTTCCAGTATTACCACCGGATACATAAATGCCACAGACACATGACTGGGTGAACCTTTTCAGATTATGACTCAGCTTTGCTAAAGTCCCCAGTTAGAGGTGTCCAGAGCTCTTAAGCACACTCTTTTTGCTTTGGATCACGACTTTAACCACTCAGTCTCAAGCTTTTCACTTGGACCTGC
>NC_029780.3:94545786-94550779 GCF_000817695.3 Arachis duranensis
ACCTGGATTTTATTTCCTTGGGCCCTCCTATCCATTGATGCTCAAAGCCTTGGATCCTTTTTACCCTTGCCTTTTGGTTTTAAGGGCTATTGGCTTTTTCTGCTTGCTTTTTCTTTTTCTTTCTATTATTATTTTTTTCGCCATTTTTTTACGCAAGCTTTTGCTATTCACTGCTTTTTCTTGTTTCAAGAATCAATTTCATGATTTTTCAGATTATCAATAGCATTTCTCTTTGTTCATTATTCTTTCAAGAGCCAACAATTTTAACATTCATAAACAACAAGATAAAAAATATGCACTGTTCAAGCATTCATTCAGAAAATAAAAAGTATTGTCACCACATCAATATAATTAAACTAATTTCAAGGATAAATTTGAAACTCATGTACTTCTTGTTCTTTTGTATTAAAAACATGTTTCATTTAAGAAAGGTGAAGGATTCATGGAATTATTCATAGCCTTAAGACATAGTAACTACATACTAATGATCATGTAATAAAGACACAAACATAGATAACATAAAGCTTAAAAATCGAAAAACGGAGAAATAAGAATAAGGAATGAGTCCACCTTAGTGATGGTGGCACTTTCTTCTTGAAGAACCAGTGATGTCCTTGAGCTCTTCTATGTCTCTTCCTTGCCTTTGTTGCTCCTCCCTCATTACTCTTTGATCTTCTCTAATTTCATGGAGAATGATGGAGTGTTCTTGATGTTCCACCCTTAATTGATCCATATTGTAACTCAAGTCTTCTAGAAAAGTGTTGAGTTGTTCCCAATAATTGTTGGGAGGAAAGTACATCCCTTGAGGCATCTCTGGGATTTCTTGGTGATGAGCTTCCTCATGCGTCTCTTGGGATCCATGAGTGGGCTCTCTTGTTTGCTCCATCCTCTTCTTAGTGATGGGCTTATTCTCCTCAATGGGGATGTCTCCTTTTATGATAACTCCAGCTGAGTAACATGGATGGCAAATAAGATGAGGAAAAGCTAGCCTTGCCATGGTGGAGGACTTTTCGGCTATTTTGTAGAATTCAAGGGAGATGACTTCATGAATTTCTACTTCCTCTCCATTCATGATGCTATGAATCATGATGGCTCGATCCACAGTAACTTCAGATCGGTTACTAGTGGGAATGATAGCGCGTTGGATGAACTCTAACCATCCTCTAGCCACGGGCTTGAGGTCCAGTCTTCTTAATTGAACCGACTTGCCTTTGGAGTCTCTTTTCTATTGAGCTCCTTCAACACATATGTCCATAAGGACTTGGTCCAACCTTTGATTAAAGTTGACTCTCCTTGTGTAGGGGTGTGCATCTCCTTGCATCATAGGCAAGTTAAACGCCAACCTTACATTTTCCAGACTGAAATCTAAGTATTTCCCCCAAACCATTGTAAGATAATTCTTTGGATTAGGGTTCACACTTTGATTATGGTTCTTAGTGATCCATGCATTGGCATAGAACTCTTGAACCATTAAGATTCTGACTTGTTGAATGGGGTTGGTAAGAACTTCCCAACCTCTTCTTTGGATTTCATGTCGGATCTCCGGATACTCATTTTTCTTGAGTTTGAAAGGGACCTCGGGGATCACCTTCTTCTTGGCCACAACTTTATAGAAGTGGTCTTGATGGGCTTTTGAGATGAATCTTTCCATCTCCCATTACTCGGAGGTGGAAGCTTTTGTCTTCCCTTTTCCTTTTCTAGAGGTTTCTCCGGCCTTAGGTGCCATCAATGGTTGTGGAAAAATAAAGAAGCTATGATTTTACCACACCAAACTTAGCATATTGCTTGCCCTCGAGCAAGAGAAGAAAGAATAGATGAAGAAGAAGAAGATATGAAGGAGAGGGAGAGAGGGTTGTGTGTCGGCCAAGGAGGAGAAGAGAGGGTTGTGTTATGTGAAAATGAAGAAGAATGGAGGGGTTTATATAGTGGAGGGAGAGGGAGTAGGTTCGGCTATTTAGGGTGGGTTTGGGTGGGAAAGAGATTTTGAATTTTGAAGGTAGGTGGGGTTTATAGGGAAGAGTGGAAGGATGTGAGTGGTGAAGAGGTGATGGGGAAGAGAGATTGAGGTAATTGGTGAAGGGTTTTGGGGAAGAGTGTTATTGGATTGTGTGAAGAGGAGAGAAGGTGAGTTGAGGTAGGTGGGGATCCTGTGGGGTCCACAGATCCTGAGATAATTCTGTGGGGTCCACAGATCCTGAGGTGTCAAGGATTTACATCCCTGCACCAATGAGGCGTGTAAAACGCCCTTTTCATGCAATCCTGGCGTTCAATGCCAGATTGATGCTTATTTCTAGTGTTAAACGCCAACTTCATACTTGTTTTGGGCGTTCAACACCCATTTGCAGCATGTTTCTGGCGTTGAACGCCAGTTCCATGCTTGTTTCTGGCGTTCAGCGCCAGCTCTCCTCAGGGTGTTTTCCTTGCGTTTAAACGCCAAGATGTTGCTTGTTTCTGGCGTTCAATGCCAGATCCATGCTCTGTTCTGGCGTTGAACGCCAGCCACATGCTCCTTACTGGCATTTAAACGCCAGTAAGACCTTCCTCCAAGGTGTGCTTTTTCTTCTGCTGTTTTTAATTTTAGTATTTATTTTGTGACTCCGCATGATCATGAACCTAATAAAATATAAAAGAAAAATAAAAATAAAAATAGAATTAGATAAATAAAAATTGGGTTGCCTCCCAATAAGCGCTTCTTTAATGTCAATAGCTTGACAGTGGGCTCTCATGGAACCTCACAGGTGATCAGGTCAATGTTGTAGACTCCCAACACCAAATTTAGAGTTTGAATGTAGGGATTCAACACCAAACTTAGAGTTTGGCTGTGGCCTCCCAACAGCAAACTTAAATTTTGATTATGGGGGCTCTGTTTGACTCTGTACTGAGAAAAGCTTTTCATGCTTCCTCTCCATTGTTACAGAAGAACACCCTTGGGTCTTAAACACAAGGTAGTCCCTATTCAATTGAAGGACTAATTCTCCTCTGTTAACATCTATCACAGCTCCTGCTGTGGCTAGAAAAGGTCTTCCAAGGATGATGCATTCATCTTCTTCCTTTTTAGTGTCTAAGACTATGAAATCAGCAGGGATGTAGAGGCCTTTAACCTTTACCAACATGTCCTCTACCAATCTATAAGCTTGTCTTACTGACTTGTCTGCCATTTGCAATGAGAATATGGCAGGCTGTACCTCAATGATCCCCAGCTTCTCCATTACAGAAAGTGGCATAAGATTTATGCCTGACCCTAGGTCACACAAAGCCTTTTCAAAGGTCACGGTGCCTATGGTACAGGGTATTAAGAATTTACTAGGATCTTGTTTCTTTTGAGGTAAAGTTTGCTGAACCCATGTATCTAGTTCACCAATGAGCAAGGGAGGTTCACCTTCCCAAGTCTCATTATCAAACAACTTGGCATTCAGCTTCATGATAGCTCCTAGATATTCAGCAACTTACTTTCCAGTTACATCTTCATCCTCTTCAGAGGAAGAATAGTTTTCAGAGCTCATGAATGGTAGAAGGAGGTTTAATGGGATCTCTATGGTCTCTATATGACCTTCAGAGTCCTTTAAGTCCTCAATAAGGAACTTCTTCTTGCTTGAGAGACATCCCATGAGGTCTTTCTCATTGGGATTCACGTCCTCTCCTTCCTCTCTAGGTTTGGCCATTTTGATTATATCAATGGCCTTGCACTCTCTTTTTGGATTCTCTTCAGTATTGCTTGGGAGAGTACTAGGAGGAGTTTCAGTGACTTTCTTACTCAGCTGGCCTACTTGTGCCTCCAAATTTCTGATGGAGGATCTTGTTTCACTCATGAAGCTTAAAGTGGCCTTAGACAGATCAGAGACTATATTTGCTAAGTTAGAGGTGCTCTGCTCAGAATTCTCTGTCTGTTACTGAGAAGATGATGGAAAAGGCTTGCTATTGCTAAACATGTTTCTTCCATCATTATTAAAGCCTTGTTGAGGCTTTTGTTGATCCTTCCATGAGAAATTTGGATGATTTCTCCATGAGGGGTTATAGGTGTTGCCAAAGGCTTTCCCCATGTAATTTACCTCTGCCATTGCAGGGTTTTCAAGATCATAAGCGTCTTCTTCAAAAGATACCTCTTTAGTGCTGTTGGATGCATTTTGCCATCCATTCAGACTTTGAGAAATCATGTTGACTTGTTGAGTCAACATTTTGTTCTGAGCCAATATGGCATTCAAAGCATCAATTTCAAGAACTCCCTTCCTCTGAGGCATCCCATTATTCACGGAATTTCTCACAGAAGTGTACATGAATTGGTTATTTGTAACCATTTCAATAAGTTCCTGAGCTTCTATAGGCGTTTTCTTTAGGTGAATAGATGACGATTGGATTTTTGACGGTTTAGAATTTTCCAAATAAAATCTCGTCGAAGTATAGTCTCTAAACCAACAATAATCCTTTCGTACAAAAAGTTGTTTGTCACTAGTACAAACCCCTAAATTTATAAACCGAAGTATTGGACCTCGGGTCGTTCTCCCTAGGAATTGTAATGAAGTGTCTTGTTATTGGTTGTGAGTTATTTTGGGGTTTTGGATAAGAAGCATGAAAAGTAAATGGCAATGAAAATAAACTAACAACTAACAAAGCTCTTGGCAAGATATGAGAACTAGAAGTTCTATCCTAGTTATCCTTCTCAATTGTGATGAGTATTGTTCATTGCTACCACTTAGTTAACCCTTACTAAAGAAAGAAAAGTCAAGTGGATGAATTGACTTGAGCCACAAGTCCTAGCCAACTCCCAAGGAAAGACTAGCTTTAGTGCACTCCAAACCAATTAGCAATCTCTCCAATTATCAATCAACAAAGGAATTAGATAACTCAAGTGTCACTAATTACTCTACCTAGGCCAAGAGGAACAAAACCTACACTAAAATCCAACCAAGCATTTCATCAAACACTTGGAAGGCATAAAGGAAAAGCATAGTAAATTGACAACAAGAATAGAATCTAACTACAATTATTGCAAAGA
>NC_029780.3:94550891-94552586 GCF_000817695.3 Arachis duranensis
GCTCTTCAATCATTGGCTTTAAATAGCATCTTTGGCGCCAAAGTTGGTTAGGATTGGGCCCCACAACCCTTCAGAATTCGTTGGCCACGTTTTCATTAAAAAATCATAAAACGGCACCGACGCGTACGCGCACAGCACGCGTATGCGTCCATGGGGTGATTCGCAGGTGCGCGCGAGCGCCAGGTGCGCGCGCGCGTCCATGCTATTTCATTGAATAAATGTGGGTAAAAGGTTATAAAATCTCTTAAAATCAATACAAGATAAATCGTCAAAACGGGGTTTGTCAATAGATCCACCTGCAGAATGGTCCAGTGACATCTTAGAGAACTCAGACAGACCATAATAGAATATATCTATCATGGTCCATTCTAAAAACATGTCAGAAGGACACTTTTTGGTCATCTTCTTGTATCTTTCCCAAGCTTCATAGAGGGATTCACCATCTTTTTGCTTGAAGGTCTGAACATCCACTCTAAGCTTGCTCAGCTTTTGAGGAGGAAAGAATTTAACCAAGAAGGTCGTGACCAGCTTATCCCAAGAGTCCAGGCTATCCTTAGGTTGTGAGTCCAACCTTGTTCTAGCTCTGTCTCTTATAGCAAAAGGGAAAAGCATGAGCCTGTAGACTTCAGGATCTACTCTATTAGTCTTAACAATCTCACAAATCTGCAAGAATTCAGTTAAAAACTGGTAGGGATCTTCTGATGGAAGTCCATGAAACTTGCAATTTTGTTGCATTAGAACAACTAGTTGAGGTTTCAGCTCAAAATTGTTTACTCCAATGGTAGGAATTGAGATGCTTCTTCCATCAAACTTGGAAGTAGGTGTAGTATAATCACCAAGCATCCCCCTTGCATTATTGTTATTGGGCTCGGCTGCCATATCCTTTTTTTGTTCGAAAATTTTAGTAAGGTTGTCTCTGGATTATTGTAATTTAGCTTTTCTTAGTTTCCTTTTCAGAGTCCTTTCAGGTTCAGGATCAGCTTCAACAAGAATGCCTTTTTCCTTGTTCCTGCTCATATGAGAAAGAAGAGAACAGAAAAGGAAGAGGAATCCTCTATGTCACAGTATAGAGATTCCTTTATGTTAGTAGAAGAAGAAAGGGAATAAGAGTGAAGAAGAATGAATAATCCAAACACAAGGGTGAGGATAGAAGCAGAGATTTGAGATGAAGAGAAGTGTTAGTAAAAGAATAAATAAATAGAATAAGATGAGAGAGAGAGAAGTTTTCGAAAATAAATTTTGAAAAAGAGTTAGTAATTTTTGAAAATTAAAGGAAGAATTAAAATTAAAATTAAAATTTAAAACAATTAGTTAATTAAAAGAATTTTGAAAAAGAGGGAGGTAATTTTCGAAAATTAGAGAGCTAAAATTAGTTAGGTGGTTTTAAAAAAGATAAAAAATAAACAAAAGTTAATTGGTTAGTTAAAAAAGATTTGAAAATCAATTTTGAAAAGATAGGAAGTTAGAAAAGATATTTTGAAGTCAAATTTTTTAAAAAGATATGATGATAAAAAGATACGATTTTTTAGAAAAATATATTTTGAAAAAGATTTAATTTTTAAAATTAAAATTGATTACTTGACTAACAAGAAACTAAAAGATATGATTCTAGAATTTAAAGATTGAACCTTTCTTAACAAGAAAGTAACAAACTTCAAATTTTTGAATCAATCACATTAATTGTTAGTAAAGTTT
>NC_029780.3:94552736-94565754 GCF_000817695.3 Arachis duranensis
AATAAGATTTTTAAAATTGAAATTTTGACTTGACTAACAAGAAATAACTAATTTAAAAAAAAATTTGACTAAGTCAACGCAAAATTTCGAAATTTTTGAGCAAATTAAGGAAAAGATATTTTTATTTTTAAATTTTTAATGATGAGTGAGAAAAACACAATTATGACCCAAAACATGAAAATTTTGGATCAAAACACATTATGCATGCAAGAACACTATGAATGTCAAGATGAACACCAAGAACACTTTGAAAATCATGATGAACATCAAGAACATATTTTTGAAAATTTTTAGATGCAAAGAAAACATGTAAGACACCAAATTTAGAAATATTTAATGCTTAGACACTATGAATGCAAAAATGCACATGAAAAACAATAAAAGACACAAAACAAGAAAACATCAAGATCAAACAAGAAGACTTACCAAGAACAACTTGAAGATCATGAAGAACACTATGAATGCATGAATTTTCGAAAAATGCAAGAACAAGATGAATATGCAATTGACACCAAACTTAAAACATGACACAAGACTCAAACAAGAAATACAAAATATTTTTTATTTTTTTCGATTTTATAATTTTTTTGGATTTTATTTTATATTTTTCAAAAAAACATATAGGAAAAAGAGAATAAAAAATTCAAAATTTTTAAGAAGAATTCCAGGAATCTTTCAATGTTAGCCTAAAGCTCCAATCCAAGGGTTGGACATGGCTTAATAGCCAGCCAGCTTTAGGATGGCATTACATGCATTGAAGTGATTAGTTGAAGTCTCATTCCAAAAAGATTTGGATATGGCTTTACAGCCAGCCAGACTTCAACATGTTACATGAAACTCTAGAATTCATTCTTAAAAATTTAGAATAATTTTCGAAAACATATGAGAAATTTTGAAAAATATTTTTTTTGAAAATATTTTGAAAAGAAAATAAAAAGAAAATTACCTAATCTGAGCAACAAGATGAACCGTCAGTTGTCCAAACTTGAACAATCCCCGGCAACGGCACCAAAAACTTGATAGGCATGAAATTGTGATCTCTAATAATGGCATTCAATTTGGTATGCGTGAACTCGGCACTTTCTTCACAACTTCGCACAACTAACCAGCAAGTGCACTGAGTCGTCCAAGTAATAAACCTTACGTGAGTAAGGGTCGATCCCACGGAGATTGTTGGTATGAAGCAAGCTATGGTCATCTTGTAAATCTCAGTTAGGCGGATAATAAGTGGTTATGGAGTTTTCGAATAATAATAATAAATAAACAGAAAATAAAGATAGAAATACTTATGTAAATTATTGATGGGAATTTCAGATAGGCGTATGAAGATGCTGTGTTCCTTCTGAATCTCTGCTTTCCTACTACCTTCATCCAATCCTTCTTACTCCTTTCCATGGCAAGCTGTATGTAGGGCATTACCGTTGTCAATGGCTACATCCCATCCTCTCAGTGAAAATGGTCCAAATGCTCTGTCATAGCACGACTAATCATCTGTCGGTTCTCAATCATGCCGGAATAGAATCCATTGATTCTTTTGCGTTTGTCATCACGCCCAACAATCGTGAGTTTGAAGCTCGTCACAGTCATTCAATCCTTGAATCCTACTTGGAATACCACAAACAAGGTTTAGACTTTCCGGATTCTCATGAATGCCGCCATCAATTCTAGCTTATACCCGAAGATTCTGATTAAGGAATCCAAGAGATATGCGCCCGGTCTAAGGTAGAACGGAAGTGGTTGTCAGTCACCCGTTCATAGGTGAGAATGATGATGAGTGTCACGGATCATCACATTCATCATGTTGGAGTGCAACGAATATCTTAGAACAAGAATAAACTGAATTGAATAGAAAATAGTAGTAATTGCATTAAAACTTGAGGTACAACAGAGCTCTACACCCTTAATCTATGGTGTGTAGAAACTCCACCGTTGAAAATACATAAGTGATGGTGGTCAAGGCATGGCCGAATGGCCAGCCCCCATGAATGATCAATAGTCTCCTAAGATGAATAATGGAATAAAACCGAGACCAAAGATGTCTAATACAATAGTAAAATGTCATATTTATACTAGACTAGCTACTAGGGTTTACAGAAGTAAGTAATTGATGCAGAAATCCACTTTCGGGGCCCACTTGGTGTGTTCTTGGGCTGAGCTTGAGCTTTACACGTGCAGAGGCTTCTTTTGGAGTTGAACGCCAAGTTATAACGTGTTTTTGGTGTTCAACTCTGGTTCGTGACGTGTTTCTGGCGTTTGACTCCAGAATGCAGCATGGAACTGGCGTTGAGCGCCAGTTTACATCGTCTAATCACGAATAAAGTATAGACTATTATATATTGCTGGAAAGTTCTAGATGTATACTTTCCAACGCCATTGAGAGCGTGCCATTTGGAGTTCTGCAGCTCCAGAAAATCCATTTCGAGTGCAGGGAGGTCAGAATCCAACAGCATCAGCAGTCCTTTGTCAGCCTTTTATCAGAGTTTTGCTCAGTTTCCTCAATTTCAGCCAGAAAGTACCTGAAATAACAGAAGAACACACAAACTCATAGTAAAGTCTAGAAATGTGAATTTAGCATAAAAACTAATAAAAACATCCCTAAAAGTAGCTAGATCCTACTAAAAACTACCTAAAAACAGTGCCAAAAAGCATATAAATTATCCGCTCATCACTAAATAAAGAAAAGTCAAGTGGACCAATAAATTTGATCCTCAAGTCCTAGTCTTTCCCTTGGAAAGGCTAGAGTTAGTGGAATCCAAATTAATTAGCAACTCCTAATTTCAACCACTGCTTTATTTTGACAACTCAAGCATTACCAATTACTCAACCAAAGCCAAGAATGAAAAAAGCTAAATTAAAATCATATATCTGAAAATACCTCAAATTGTATTAGTTAAGAAAATCCTAACATGAAAAGTTCATAAGCTAATTTTGCAAACTAAAATAAAATAATAGAATGAATAAAAGTAGAAGAGAAATTGAAGTAAAGGAACATTGAACCTGTGATGAAGAAGAAATAAATCCTAATCCTAATAGAAATCCTAATCCTAAATCCTAAGAGAGAGGAGAGAACCTCTCTCTCTAAAAACTACATCTAAAATTATGAAAAGTGAATTATGATCTGATCTGAAGTATCCCTCATGAATGAATGGATTCCCCCACTTTATAGTCTCTCATCTGTACTTTCTGGGCTAAAAATTGGGTCAGAAACAGCTTAGAAATTGCTCTGGTATGTACAGGTTGCGGGAAAGTGACGCGGAGGCTTCGTCCACGTGTTTGTGTGGATTTAAGTTCGCAGATGCAACGTGGGTGCGTCATCCACGCGTCCGCGTCGCCTAACTTCGGGGAAGCTATGGCAAATTATATTTCATTGTGAAGCCCCGGATGTTAGCTTTTCAACGCAACTGGAACCGCGTCATTTGGATCTCTGTAGCTCAAGTTATGGTCGTTTTAGTGCGAGAGGGTCAGGCTGACAGCTTTGCAGTTCCTTCAATTTCTTTTATTCCTTCCATTTTTGCACGCTTCCTTTTCATCTTCCAAGCCATTCCTACCTTGTAAACTCTGAAATCACTTAACACACATATCAAGGCATCAAATGATAATAAGAGAGGATTTAAATAAAAGAAAATAAAAGCTAAAGAAGCATATTTTCAATCATAGCACAAAATCAGGAAGGAGAATGTAAAACCATGCAAATCATATGAATAAGTGGGCAAGGACTTGATAAAAACCACTCAATTAAGTACAAGATAAACCATGAAATAGGAGTTTATCAATTAGATACTCAAAGGAATCACTTTCATTGCTTGTTGGAACATGTGGAGTAGAAGTTCCTGTCTTAGATTTTAGTTTCTGAGTAAATTTTGTATCTAAACTTAAATTTTAGTATTGTATCATTTTTATAATTATTAAAAATAATTTTAAAATTAATTATTTAGTTATTTATTAACTTATTTGTCAACATGATGTTATATTAAATATTTTACAATGTAAAAAAAATTCCGCTTGAAACATAGTATTTTGTGTTGAAATTAATTTTGTCATTTGAAAAATTAAATTACAATGTAGATATTATCTTGCGTATATACTTTGAATGTAAATTTAGTATTGAATTTGGATAAAGTTATTACATGAATTATTACTATTGAATTGATGATGCACTTATTGATTTGTTTGACAATTTTAGCTTGATAATAATTTGTATGTCAAAATATTTTGGAAGGTTCTATGACAAAAACTACAGCTAGCGACAGTAAGCACTAGACTTGGTGCACCTTTTCCGTATATGATTGTATTTTCAGGACCATATGAGATGAAATGGTTTCTGTCTGTTTCATGTCTACAAAACTAGTGAAACATGTCTGTTTTAGAATTCACACAAAGGAAAACAACATAAATGTGATTTCTATCTGTTATTTTCACTTTTCTGAATTAGATGACCTTCCACTTATATTTATATAAAATAAGAAAGTTTGAACGTTTGATGTCTATAAGTAATTATTCTTGTGTTTGAGTATATTTCTGTCACTATTATTAAAGTGAATTTATTTTCACTAAAAGTTAATTATTTATAGAATTGTCTCTTGTGGGGTTATGGATGCTTTGTTTACTCACTGAGTTACAAAATTCACTCTGTTGTTCTTTTATTTTTTTATATATAGGCCTTGATCCTAATCCAACTTCATCAGTTCCGCTGTAGTTTTGTTTCTGTTGGTGAGCCTTTTTCTGTTCAAGGGCTTGATATTTTGTGTAAATAACTTTAAAGCTCTTTAGACTTGTTAAACTGCTCCATGTGACACAGGTAGGATCCGACTTTAGTGACTTGAGTATGTTACTTTGTAAATATTCTAGTAGATTATACTAATAGACCATGCTTTGCTGTAAATATTAAAGTCAAATTTTATGTAAATATGATGAGTATGTTTTAAATATGATGCTAAGAATGTGTTGTCTTTTAGTATAATTGAAAATTTTATTTGTTTTGTTTTCTGTAATATTGATTTCTGAGGCTTGCTTGGAAAGATTTTCCTAAGCGCCAATCATGGCCGAATTGGGTCGTGACATATTGGTATCAGAGCTCAGGTTTTTCTATGTAATATGGAGCAGTTATCATATAGTAAGATCATAATTGTGTAAATGAAAGCTAGCCCATTTTCACAAGTTGTGATATTACTAAGAACTTATTGGAATGTTTGTAAAAATAAGGTCTTTAAAGTGTGTTTTCATTATTTTCTATGTTTGAGCCTATCTGTATTTGATATAATCATTTATTCTTAGGTGAAAGATGTAACCAAAACGTCGTATTCGTACTCCAAGAGTAGGAGCGCATAATGCTCCTAATGTTGAAACTAATAGAGCACCTTGTCCCCCACTCAGTCAATGGGATGGTGGTCGTAGAAGATCAATAGGGCGAGGCAGAGGTGCGACTATTATAGAAGAGCCAGTGAATGTTGCTGCTAAGATACGAGGACTTTATCAAGCTATTAATAATCTTGTGGAGTCCTTGACTGATTGAAGAGAAGTTAGAGCCCCACCTTTCATGGGGCCAAATGTCCTTAATCAAGAAAACCAACAATTCTTTGGAGAACGAGCTGTCACTCTCCAATCTTTTCTTAAGCTGAATCCACCTACTTTATCTTGAAATCTTCTAGAGGATGATCCTCAATTCTTTATTAACAGCTTGAACAAAGTCTTTTCAAGCCCTCAGATGCCTAGATGACACAGCGGTAGATTTAACTGTATACAATTTAACAGGACATGCTTATCATTAGTATGAAACACTTCTTCAAAGTAGAAAGGAACGCCAAATACCACCTCTTGTGTGGGATGAGTTTGTTGAGATCTCTTTGGAAAGATTACTTCCTACTAGTATAAAGGAGAAAAATGCTGCTGATTTTGAGAAGTTGAGGCAAACTCCTGATATGTTTGTGATGTAGTATGAGAATCATTTCATCGAGCTTTCTAGATATACTGAGCACTTAGTAACTCTGAATATCATGAAAGTCAAGAGATTTGTTTGAAGACTAGTAAACTCTTACTTTACTGCTCTTTCACCCATGGTTGGGAGCATGACCTATTCAAAAATTGTGAATGCTACTTATGGTATTGAAGCTGGATTGAAAAAAAAGACAGTGAATAAAGAAATTGGCAAAAAACAAAAAAAACATACAAGGAGCATTTTTCTGGAGGATCAAGCTATGGGGCCATATCAGGTCATCAGAATCGCCCACAAACACAATCAGGTGGGGTTAACCATTCTGAAGTTGCCTCAAAGGGACCTCAACCTTAGGGAGTCAAGCTAGGAGTGTATCTAAACCAAGCATGTAGAGATCTAAGCCTTTAGAAATTCTTAGGTCACCATGTCAACATTGTGAGAAATATCATTCTAGAGCATGTTTCAAGACTACTGGAGCATGTTATGGTTGTGGACAGACTGGTTACCTTCATAGAGATTGTCCTCATCCTCGAAAAAGTTCTATTCAAAGTCCAGCACTACCTGCAACATCCACACCATCTTTCTCAGCTATGTCGTCTGGAAATTCTTCAGCTCCATTAGTTAAGAGGGCAGGTGGAGGATTTGGTGGTTGAGAATCTAGCAACAAGGGTGCAACACAAGGTGAAAGAGGTCAATCATACATTCATGCTTTAACCAGTCAGGATGCTCAGACTTCAAATGCAGTGATAGCGTGTACCTTACAAGTTTGCTCCTTAGATGCTCAAGTATAGTTTGATCTGGGTTCTCATCATTTTAATATATCCCCACATTTTGCATGTCGTTTAGATAAACAAGTTCAAGTATTAAACTGTCCATTTTATGTTGGTACTCCACTTGGTGTTTCTGCAATAGTGCAATATGTTTTTCAATCTTGCATTATTAGAGTGAATACTGTTGATACCTTAGTTGATTTGATCCTTTCTGAAATGATGGTTGAATTTGATGTCATCTTGGGCATGGATTGGTTATCCTCTTATCATGCCGATGTAAATTGCTACTCTAAAATAGTGAAGTTTGATATTCCGGGCATTCCACTCTTTGTTTTTTTTGGTGAGGGTTGTTCTATCTTGGCTAATCTTATCTATTCTATGAGTTCTTTACACTTGATGGATAAAGGGAATCAAGGATTTCTTGCAATAGTTAGGGATGTTGAAGCCAAAGTACCTAGTATAGATCAAGTTTCCGTGGTTAGAAAATTTTTAGATGTGTTTCTAAAGAAAATACCAAGCATACCACTGGATCGGGAGGTAGAGTTTTCCATAGACTTAGCCCCATGGGTTTCTCCTATGTCAATCCCTCCTTATCACATGGCTCCTGTAGAATTGCGAGAGTTGAAAATTCAGTTGCAAGAGCTATTAGACAAGAAATTTATCCATCCTAGTACTTTTCCTTGAGGAGCTCCAATCCTCTTTGTAAAGAAAAAGGATGGTTCAATGCAATTATGTGTAGATTGTCAGCAACTTAACAAAGTAATTATTCATAACAAGTATCCATTACCAAGTATTGATGATTTGTTTGACCAACTCCAACGAGCTTCTTGTTTTTCCAAGATAGATCTTTGTTCTGGATACCACCAGTTAAAGATTAAGAGAGAAGACATTCCAAAAATGTCTTTTTGAACTCGATATGGACACTATGATTTTTTGGTGATGCCCTTTGTATTAACCAATGCACTAGCTGCTTTTATGGACTTGATGAACCGTGTATTCAAGCCTTCTTTAGATCACTTTGTGATTATCTTTATTGATGACTTTCTAGTGTATTCCAAGAGTGAGGAAGAACAAGAACATCATCTAAGAGTTGTTTTGCAAACTCTAAGAAATCACAAATTGTATGTAAAATTTTCTAAGTGTGAGTTTTGGTTGGACCAAGTAGCATTCTTAGGTCATGTTGTATTGAAAGGTGGAATTAAAGTGGATCCAAGGAAAGTGGAAGCTATCTAACAGTGGCCAAGACCTACATCAATAAAAGAGATTCGTAGCTTTTTAGGATTGGTAGGCTACTACAAACGTTTTGTCAAAGATTTCTCAAAAATATCAGTTCCTTTGAACAAGCCGACTCAGAAGAATGTAAAATTTCACTGGACTAATGAATGTGAACAAAGCTTTCAAAAGCTTAAGAAGTGTTTGACTATTGCCCCAGTTCTAGTTTTACCTTCAGGATTTGGAGGATATTCGGTATATTGTGATGCATCTCGGGTAGGACTTGGTTGTGTTCTTATGCAACATGGTAGAGTTATTGCCTATGTATCTAGACAACTTAAGAAGCACGAGCAGAATTACTCAACTCATGATTTGAAAATAGCAACAATAGTTTTTCAACTTTCAACAAAAAGATCTTAACCTCAGACAACGTAGATGGATGGAGTTGCTTAGAAATTACGATTGTTCCATCTTATACTATCCAAGTAAGGCTAACGCAGTTGCTAATGCATTGAATAGAAAATCCATATGTAGTTTAAATCACATTGCTTTATTAAGGAGACCTTTAGTGCAAGAGATTCACAAGTTGGAATTTGAGAGTGTATACTTTAAGGTTGAAGGGTCAGGGCCACTCTTAGCTTATATACGATCTCAGTCCTCTCTAATAGAACAAATCAAGTCTGCGCAAAGTGATAACCCAAAGTTAAGAAAGCTAATGGAAGATGTTCACAATGGGAAGAACTTAGATTTTTCTCTTGATCAAGATATTTTACGTTGTGGTAACCGTTTATGTGTGCCAAATAATAATGACTTAAAGAAAGCTATTATAGAGGAGGTTCACAATTCTAAATACACCATTCATCCAAGCACTAATAAGATGTACCAAGATTTGAAGCAATTATTTTGGTGGGAAGACATGAAAAAAGATGTAAGTACTTTTGTTTCTCACTGCTTGACTTGTCAACAAGTTAAAGCTGAATATCAAAGACCTATATGGTTGTTACAACATATTGAGATACCTGAATGAAAATAGGAGAGAATTACCATGGACTTTGTAACAGGTTTACCTTGTAGTTTCAAGGGCTACGATTCAGTCTGGATGATAGTAGATAGAATGACAAAGTTAGTTCACTTTCTTCATGTGAAAACTACTTATACCCTAGCCCGATATGCTAAGCTTTATGTTGATGAGATATTCAAGCTTCATGGAGCCTTCGTGTCTATTATCTTAGATTGTAGGCCACAATTTAACTCTTATTTCTTGAAATTCTTTCAAAATGTGCTTGGAACAAGAGTAGATCTTAGTACAACCTTCCATCCACAGACAGACGGACAATTTAAGAAAACAATTCAAATTTTGGAAGATACGTTGAGATGTTGTGTTTTAGATTTTTGTGGAAATTAGGACAACTACTTACCTTTGATGGAGTTTTCTTATAATAATAGCTATCAAGCCAGTATTCAAATGGCACCATTTGAAGCTCTTTATGGAAGGCAATGTAGATCACCAGTTGGATGGTTTGAGGTTGGTGAGGCCAAACTGTTGGGACCCGATTTGGTACAAGATGCGACTGAGAAAATTCGCGTGATCAAGGAAAATTTGTTAGTAACTAAAAGAAGACAAAAGGCTTACGCTGATCATAGGAGACATAACTTAGAATTCTCAGTGGATGATCAAGTTTTTTTCCGAGTGTCACCTATGAAGGGTGTGATGAGGTTTGGCAAAAAGGGTAAGCTTAGTCCTCGCTATATTGGTCCTTTTGAAATCTTGGAACGAGTAGGCATAGTAGCATATCGCTTGGCATTACCACCTGATTTGTCTATGATTCATCCAGTATTTCACGTGTCTATGTTACGTACATATCTTCATGATCCATCTCATGTAGTTACTCCTGAATCAGTGGAATTGAAAGAGGATCTATCATTTGAAGAAGAACCTATTGCTATAATTGATCGATAAGTAAGGAAGTTACGTTTTAAAGAAGTAGCTTCAATAAAAGTGGTCTGGATGAACCATTCGAAGGAAGAGGCAACTTGGGAACCTGAGAATATAATGCGCAACAAATATCCATTTTTGTTCGAAACTTAAGGCATTTTTGTGTTTGAAATTCGGGGACCGAATTTTTTAAAGGTGGGGAGGTTGCAGAGCCTTAAAAAAAAACAAACAACGGGCCAAGCCCATAACTTTTCTTATTTTCCTTCCCTTTCAACGGCATACACACACTCTGAAAGCATATACACACACAAACACCATACTACGCACTTCTTCACCGCCATAATAAATCTCCTTCCCCTCCCTCATGTCACTTCTTCAACAATAATTTCATACACTTTTATTTCAATTAATTTCACTACTCTTCTTCTATTCTAACTCTATTATACCATATCTATTGTGCTCTCTTATGTTGGCTTTTATTCCAAAACTCCATTGAAGTATTCTAAGCTTGAAGAAGAGGAAAATCACCTTTAATTTAAGTATTATCAATTATTAAGACATTAAGGTGACTCTTTAGCTTGATAATTACCTATATTTTTAATTTTTAGCATGTTTGTAGTGATGGGTATTAATAAATCCGAAAATTTAGGGTTAGGATGATATAGAATTTGAAATTTTTTGGTATATAGATTCTATTATATCAATTGATGTTAAGATTAACTTATTGGAGTTATTATTGTTATGTTTGTGATATTAGATACTCAAATGAATCACTCTCCTTGCTTGTTGGAACCTGTGGAGTAGAAATTTCTCTCTTAAATTTTATTCTGTGAGTAAACTTTGTATCTAATAGTTAAATTTTAGTTTTATATCATTTTTATAATTATTGAAAATAATTTTAAAATTAATTATTTAGTTATTTATTAACTTGTTTGTCAACATGATGTTATATTAAATATTTTACAAAGTAAACAAAAAACCCCACCTTAGACATAGTATTTTGTGTTGAAATTAATTTTGTCATTTGAAAAATTAAATTACAATGTAGATATTATCTTGCGTATACACTTTGAATGTAAATTTAGTATTGAATTTGGATAAAGTTATTACATGAATTTTTACTATTGAATTGATGATGCACCTATTGATTTGTTTGACAACTTTTAGCTTGATAATAATTTGTATATCAAAATATTTTGGAAGGTTCTATAATAGAAATTGCAGTTAGCCGCAGTAAGCGCTAGACTTGGTACACCTTGTCAGTATATAATTGCATTTTCAGGACCTTATGAGATGAAATGGTTCCTGTCTATTTCATGTCCAGAAAACTAGTAGAACATGTTTGTTTCAGAATTTACAGAAAAAAAAAACAACCTAAGTGTGATTTCTGTCTGTTATTTTGACTTTTCTAAATTAGACGACCTTCCGCTTATATTTATATAAAATAAGAAACTTTGAATGTTTAATGTCTATAAGTAATTATCCTTGTGTTTATTTCTGTCACTATTATTAAAGTGAATTTGTTTTCACTAAAAGTTAATTATTTATAGAATTGTTTCTTGTGGGGTTATGAATGCTTTGTTTACTCATTGAGTTGCTGATGATTGTGTATCATGTTAGGTTTTTCTATACTTTTTCATACAAGAAATTAATGTTTCATGCTTAATTATTGAGTGTTTTAGTGCTTAATTAGTATATTGCTTTAATCTTTTGATTTAATAATTTTTGTAGGAAATAATAGAAAAAGAAGCAACAAAATCACTAATAGAAGAAGCACACTCCCAAGGTGGCAAAAGAGTTGAAAATAAACTCAAAGAGGAGCAAAGAGAATTTGCAAGCCTGACCTCGAGCTACAAAGCTCCAAATGAGGTGATTCTAGTGGCATTGGAAAGTAGGAATCTAGAGCTTTCCAAGCATATATGGCACTACATGGTGGACACTAAATTTGAGGGAGAAAACTTATCCCGAATGTGCAAAGATAAACATAGTATCAACCTATAGTAAGGCCAGCTGACCTCTTGACCTTCTAAGGAGGATAACTTGAGCTAAAAAGCATTAAATGATGTGCTCTCAAATTCATTGGAAATTAGACATTCAGAACTTTCCAACGATATATAATAGTATGGGGTGAACCTTAAGTTTGGGCTACAGAAGCTGGTGCTAATTTTGGCCTCTAAACAGCGCCAAGAGCGCTACGCTCTCACCAAGAGCGCTACGCTTTGCCAAGAGCGCTACACTTTTCTCCAAGAGAGCCAGCGACCCCTGACAACATGACCATGCCTTCTTCATAGGACCATAACTTGAGCCATAGATAGTGTAAAACCCGGTTAATTAACGGCTAATTAACCCATAAATGAGAATTTATTCTAGAAAGCCTAAAATGTGATTTTTATGGCTAAATGTGATAGAGGAGACTGAGACGAGAATTTTGGTACCAATTTTATAGAATTCGGACCAAGATTGGACCGAACGGGCCAAACCGGGCCAATTGGACCCAAAGTGGGCCCTTGGCCCAACATAACTTAACCAAAACCCTAGTTTTTAGCACTCTCTCTCCTCATTTGTTACACACACAAGCTGAAATTAAAGAAAAAGGGAGGAAGAACACTCTCTCAAGTTCTCTCCCTTGGTTGATCTTCAAACCACCATAACTTCTGATCTAGAGCTCCGATTGCCGCCCCGTTTATGGCCACGCGTTCACCGCGGAGAGCTCTACAAAACCCATACAATCAATCTTGAGGTAAGCCACGTGTTTCTGTTCGAAACCTCAGCCCCTATTTTCGAGTTTCATGGGTGAAATGTTGAGATTTTGGGTTCTTTGATATTATAGGACCCAACTCTCTTGAAGGAGAAGGTTAATCTTGTCTCCTTGGACCTTGGGTGTGGTAAGATTCTCAACCCTAGTGTGATTTGTAATTTTTATGATGTTTGGGTTTTGAGATGTTGTGTATGGGTATGATGGTTGTGGCTTAGGTTGTGTGTGTGTGGATATTGGAGCTTGATTGGTGATTTTGAAAAGCTTGGAAAAGGTTTGGTGGTGAAAAATCTGTTCTTGGAGGTGTTGAGGCCTTGAGAGCTTGTGGATAGGTGATTTGGAAGTGCTCCAGTGGAGCTTGGGAAAATCGGCTAAGGTATGGTTTCGGTTTCCCGTATCTAATATGTAATGTG
>NC_029780.3:94567994-94569290 GCF_000817695.3 Arachis duranensis
TTCGTTATGTTATCGATCGGAGTGTTGCGCTTTTGAGTTGCGGTTTTTGTTTATCCCTTTTTCTATCAAGGCTCCTAGTTATAATCAATCATTCATACTACTATACGTACTAAATTTTTATTTTTAGAGGTCGTAATACCTTGCCATGTCTGAATTATGACTTAAGCATAAGACGCTGTATGGTAGGGTGTTACATTATGGTATCAGAGCAGTTCGTTCCTGTAGAGCCTGAGGGATGGACTGATTATGCTTCTGTGCATTCTCTATGTGTGTGTTATGTGCTATTAGTATATCTGCTTGATATAATTGGCATAAACGTTCATGAGCATGCATTTGGGACTTTGAAGTACTAGACTTCCGATATTGAGATTGATCAACTTAATATCGATTGTTTGGTATGTATAGGGACCAGATGGCGCCTCGTGGACGCGGTAGAGGTAGTGTGAGAAGTCGTACGAACGCTCGTGCGCCGGAGAATAACCCTCACGACCCGGTGAACTTTATGATTGCGTTGGAGAACATGGCTGCTGCTATGCAAGCCACTGTTGAGGCTCTTGGTCAACAGATGAACAACCATGGTAATGATGGAGGTGGAGTTCAAGGCCCGATGACACTAGCAAACTTTTTGAAGGTTAATCCGCCTAAGTTCAAGGGGACTACTAGCCCGACTGAGGCTGATACATGGTTTCAGGCTATAGAGCGAGCGCTGCAAGCGCAAGTGGTGCCTGAAGGACAGCGTGTCGAGTTTGCTACCTATATGCTTGTCGGTGAAGCGTCCCATTGGTGGCAAGGCATCCGACGCCTTCTGCAGCAGGGTGATGACTATATCACCTGGAATGTCTTCCAAGAGGAGTTCTATAAGAAGTACTTTCTGACTTCTGCTAGGATGGCTAAGGAACTTGAATTGTTACAGCTGAAGCAGGGTACTATGTCCATATCAGAGTATACTGACAAGTTTGAGGAGCTGTTCAGGTTCTCTCGTATGTGCCAAGGGACTCCGGTGGAAAACGAGGAATGGAAGTGTGTTAAGTATGAAGGAGGACTCCGGGGTGATATTTTCAGTTCAGTGGGACCAATGGAGATTAGGACCTTCTCCGAGCTGGTAAACAAGTGTAGGGTTGCTGAGGAGTGTGTGAAAAGGGCAACTGCCGAGAAAGGGAGTCAAAGGGGATCATTCCCACAGAACCGAGGGAAGAGCTTTGCACCTAGAGGTCCGTCTTTCAAGAGAGGAAGCTCTTTTAGGAGGCCCAACAACAACAACAACTCCCAAGGGAAGAAGTTTGGGAAGCAGCCTCA
>NC_029780.3:94572611-94573083 GCF_000817695.3 Arachis duranensis
GGGCCGGAAATGATAGCTGAGACTACTGAACAAGTCAAGAGAATCCGTGATAGGATGCTTACGGCGCAGAGTCGTCAAAAGAGTTACGCCGATCAGAGGCGAAAGCCCTTAGAATTTGAGGAAGGAGAACATGTTTTCCTTAAGGTTACTCCGACCACGGGAGTAGGTAGGGCGATTAAAGCAAAGAAGTTGAATCCTCGATACATTGGTCCATTTAAGATCCTGGAGAGGATTGGACCGGTGGCGTATCGGATGGCTCTACCACCTCATCTTTCGAACCTGCACGACGTGTTTCACATGTCGCAGCTTCGGAAGTACACTCCTGATGCTAGCCATGTGTTGGGACCTGAGTCGGTTCAGTTGAGGGAAGATTTGACGCTTCCAGTGGCTCCAGTCAGAATTGATGATACTAGTATCAAACGGTTGCGTGAAAAAGAGGTTTCATTAGTCAAAGTGGCATGGAGTCAAGGCG
>NC_029780.3:94574122-94574797 GCF_000817695.3 Arachis duranensis
GGTGAAGTGGGTTAAAATGATGAGATAGTGATTTTGTAATTTGTGGTAAAGTGTCAATGTGTGAGTTGAGGAGGATTGATGTTGAAATTGATGTATTTTGATTGATTTCAAAGGAAAGGGATGAGAATGGCATGTTTTGATTGATTTTGAAAAGAGTTGGAAATGGCTTGTTTTGAAAATGGCACTTTGTGGTTTTTATGAAAAAGATGGTTTTTGGGCATACTTTGGTGGGATATAACTTGGACTACGGATCTCTGTTTTGTACCAAATCTTTTTAGAAATGAAATTGGATCCGAGATGTCCATGCTGTTCGAAGAACGGGTGAAAAACGATTTAAAATGAGAAAGTTATGTCCGTTGGAAGATTGGGGTTTAAATTGGTGAATTCTGCAGCTTTTAACTTAGAAAATTTTTAGCAGAATGACCCCTTGCGCGTGGGCGCACTTGGTGCGTGCGCGCCGTTCTTCCCGAAAGCGCCATCTACGCGTGAGCGTGATGTGCGCGGGCGCGCCGATGGTGCTGCACCCAATGCCCAGCCATTTTCCAGAGAGTTATGCCAGAACTGTGCCAGTGTTGTGCCTGGGGCACGAGGACGCCCACGCGTACGCGTCGATTGGCAAATTTTTAATCCACGCGTTAGCGTGCATGACGCTTGCGCGTCGATGAAGTTTTTGAG
>NC_029780.3:94575778-94578806 GCF_000817695.3 Arachis duranensis
GGATTTTGTGGTTTTCAGATGCAGGACGTGAGGTTTCTCGCTGAGGCATGCTGGAGACTTCTAGATTTGCGAAGATCCTTTTGTTCTCGGGGCTATGTTTTGGTTTATATGTTTTGCTTAGATACTTTTATCTCCATTAAATAATACAAACTGTGATGACTCCTCTTATGGGAGATTTTGGAGAATAGGTTTTATGTATTTGTGTCCCTTTGGGTTTCCTTTGGGGTTTTCCTTATTTTATCATATGTATATATTGTTATGCTCTGACCGGTTATCTTCGCAGCCGGATCTTGAGTCTTGATATTCCTGTTTTTGACACTCCTTTGTATATATATAATCTCGCGTTGGTTATCCTTGTTCGTTACGTTAATCGATCGGAGTGTTGCGCTTTCGAGTTGCGATTTTTGTTTACCCCTTTTTCTACCAAGGCTCCTAGTTATAATCAATCATTCATACTACTATACGTACTAAATTTTTATTTTTAGAGGTCGTAATACCTTGCCATCTCTGAATTATGACTTAAGCATAAGACTCTGTATGGTAGAGTGTTACAGATAGTTAATTGATGCACTTCTAGTTGCGTTGGAAAGCTAACATTTAGAGCTTTCCAACGATATATAATAGTTTATATTTGGCATGAAATTGGAGCAAAAATGATAGGTATCTTTAAGACTCAAAAACAACTCAGCAAAATAACCCAGCGCCCAGGAGAGCGCTACGTTCTCCCCAAGAGCACCTGCAATAGTTTTAAAAGTTGGGTGGTGCACGAAATTGTGATCAATACTTTTCACAACTCAAATAATTCCCGGTGATGAAACCAAAAACTTGGTGTTCAATACCATGGCATAAACACAACTTCGCACAACTAACCAGCAAGTGTACTGGGTCGTCCAAGTAATAAACCTTACGCGAGTAAGGGTCGATCCCACAGAGATTGTTGGTATGAAGCAAGCTATGGTCACCTTGTAAATCTTAGTCAGGCAAACTCAAATGGGTATGGTGATATACGAATAATACATAAAGATAAAGATAGAGATACTTATGTAATTCATTGGTAGGAATTTCAGATAAGCGTATGAAGATGCTTGTCCCTTCTGTCTCTCTGCTTTCTTACTGTCTTCATCCAATCCTTCTTACTCCCTTCCATGGCAAGCTTAAGCAAGGGTTTCACCGTTGTCAGTGGCTACCTCCCATCCTCTCAGTGAAAATGTTCAACGCACCCTGTCACGGCACGGGAGGAGCAACAGCAAGAGCAAGTCCAATACATGCACACCCAAAATCCTGGAATAAATGATGTCTATGGTGATACTTATAATCCATCTTGGAAGAACCATCCCAACCTCAGATGGGGGGACAACCATAATCAAAACCAACAACCATGGCAAAGAAATTCAAGTAAGAACAATTGGAAAAGCACAAACCACAACCCCCAGCCAAACACTAACCAAAATACATACAGAAAACCACAAAATAATTACCCCAACTCTAACCAGTATCCACCCAATAACCACCCAACAAATCAAAACACCTATCATCATCCATCAACACCCCAAAACCAACCAATCTCACAAGACTCCCAGAGGATCACTAATCTAGAGCTGCTCATGGGGAAAATGATGAAGAACCAAGAATTGACAACAAAGAACCAAGAAGCTTCCATGAAGAACTTAGAAAGGCAAATTGGGCAAATCTCAAAACAAATTTCTGTTGAAAAACCATCAAGCTCACTGCCTAGTGACACCATTCCAAACCCAAAGGAGGAATGCAAGGTCGTGCAACTAAGAAGTGGAAAAGTGTTATTGGATGGTAACCAAGGGGCAACCAAGCATAGTGACAATGAGCCAACAAAGAATGATGAAGCCATCAACAAAGACATGTTAAGCAAGAATGTCCCAGAAAAACTCACAGAGGAAGACAACAAACCACAGAATTTGAAAAAAGGGAAGCAAATAATGGAAGAATCAATTCGAAGACAACATCAAGTGGAGAAGAGCTTAACACCACCACTGCCTTATCCACAGAGATTTCACAAAGAGACAAAGGATCAACATTTCCACAAATTTCTTGAGACTTTCAAGAAGCTGGAAATTAACATACCTTTAGCTGAGGCTTTGGAGCAAATGCCTCTATATGCCAAGTTTTTGAAAGAGCTCATCAACAAGAAAAGAGATTGGAATGAGAAGGAAACGGTGATGCTTAGTGAGGAATGTAGCGCCGTGCTCCAAAAGGGAATCCCACCAAAGCTTAAGGATCCAGGGAGTTTTGTAGTGTCATGCACTATAGGCAAGCTATCCTTGGACAAAGCTCTCTGTGATCTTGGAGCTAGTATCAACTTAATGCCCTTGTCCATGATGAAGAAGCTTGCCATAGAAGAACTCAAACTTAGTTAAGTATGATGATTCTTGTACATAGCTACTTATTGAGTCTTGGCCGTGGCCCAAAGCACTCTGTCTTCCAGTATTACCACCGGATACATACATGTCACAGACACATAATTGGGTGAACCTTTTCAGATTGTGACTTAGCTTTGCTAGAGTCCCCAATTAGAGGTGTCCAGGGTTCTTAAGCATACACTTTTTGCCTTGGATCACAACTTTATTTCTTTCTTTCTTCTCTCTTTTTTTTCATTTTCTTTTTCTTTCTTTTTTTTCGAAATTTTCTTCTTCTTTTTTTCATTGCTTTTTCTTGCTTCAAGAATCATTTTTATGATTTTTCAGATCCTCAGTAACATGTCTCCTTTTTCATCATTCTTTCAAGAGCCAACATTCATGAACCACAAATTCAAAAGACATATGCACTGTTTAAGCATACATTCAGAGAACAAAAGTTTCATGCAATTCTTCTCTTTTTCAATTAAGAACATTTTTCATTTAAGAGAGGTGATGGATTCATAGGACATTCATAACTTTAAGGCATAGACACTAAGACACTAATGATCACAAGACACAACATAGATAAACATAAGCATAATTTTCGAAAAACAGAAAAATAAAGAACAAGGAAATTAAAGAACGGGTCCACCTTAGTG
>NC_029780.3:94581872-94582893 GCF_000817695.3 Arachis duranensis
AGAAGAGTACTAGGAGGGAGTTCAGTAATTTTCTTGCTCAGCTGACCCACTTGTCCCTCTAAATTTCTAATGGAGGACCTAGTTTCAGTCATGAAACTTTGAGTGGTTTTGATTAGATCAGAGACCATGGTTGCTAAGTCAGAGTCATTCTGCTTAGAACTCTCTGTCTGTTGCTGAGAAGATGATGAAAAGGCTTGCTATTGCTAAACCTGTTTCTTCCACCATTATTATTGTTGAAACCTTGTTGAGGTCTCTGTTGATCCTTCCATTAGAAATTTGGATGATTTCTCCATGAAGAATTATAGGTGTTCCCATAGGGTTCTCCCATGTAATTCACCTCTTCCATTGAAGGGTTCTCAGGATCATAAGCTTCTTCCTCAGATGAAGCTTCCTTAGTACTGCTTGGTGCATTTTGCATTCCAGATAGACTTTGAGAAATCATATTGACTTGCTGAGTCAATATTTTGTTCTGAGCCAATATGGCATTCAGAGTATTAATCTCAAGAACACCTTTCTTCTGACTAGTCCCATTGTTCACAGGATTCCTTTCAGAAGTGTACATTAATTGGTTATTTGCAACCATTTCAATTAGCTCTTGAGCTTCTATAGGCGTCTTCTTCAAATGAAGAGATCCTCCAGCAGAGCTATCCAAAGACATCTTGGACAGTTCAGAGAGATCATCATAGAAAATACCTATGATGCTCCATTCAGAAAGCATATCAGTGGGACACTTTCTGATTAATTGTTTGTATCTTTCCCAAGTTTCATAGAGGGATTCTCCTTCCTTCTGTCTGAAGGTTTGGACTTCCACTCTAAGCTTACTCAATTTTTGAGGTGGAAAGAACTTTGCCAAGAAGGCATTGACTAGCTTTTCCCAAGAGTTCAGGCTTTCTTTAGGTTGTGAGTCCAACCATGTCCTAGCTCTGTCTCTTACAGCAAAAGGGAATAGCATAAGTCTGTAGACCTCAAGGTCAACCCCATTAATCTTAACAGTGTCACAGATTTGCAAGAATTCAGCTAA
>NC_029780.3:94583303-94584096 GCF_000817695.3 Arachis duranensis
TGGAATCCTCTATGTCACAGTATAGAGATTCCTTGAGGTGTCAGAGGAAAAGAAAAATGGAAGGCAGAAGTAGAAAATTCGAACTTATCAAAGAGGATGGAGTTCGAATTTTGCATCAAGGAATAGTGTTAGTCCATAAATAGAAGGATCTGAGAAGAAGGGAAGCAATTTTCGAAGATTAAGTAAAAGATTTTGAAAACATTTTGAAAAACCTTAATTGATTTTTGAAAATCAAGGATGGAAAAGAAATCAAGTGATTTTTAAAAAAGATTTTGAAATTAGAAATTAAAAAGATATGATTGAAAATTATTTTGAAAAAGATGTGGTTAAGAAGATATGATTGATTTTTAAAAAGATGTGATTGAGAGGATATGATTTGAAAAACATTTAAAAAAAAAAGATTTGATTTTGAAAATTAATGACTTGGTTATCAAGAAAAGATATGATTCAAACATTAAACCTTTCTCAACAGAAAAGGCAACATATTTGAAATGTTGAATCAAACCATTAATTGATAGCAAGTATCTTTGAAAAAGGAAAGAAATTGATTTTGAAAACACATGATTGAAAAGATATGATTTGAAAAAGATTTGATTTTGAAAAATTTTGAAAACCTGAAAAAAATTTGATTTGAAAACAGAATCTTCCCTCTTGTGCCATCCTGGCGTTAAACGCCCAGAACGGTGCACATTCTGGCGTTTAACGCCCAAATTACTACCCTTTTGGGCGTTAAACGCCCAGCCAGGCACCCTGGCTGGCGTTTAAACGCCAGTCTGTCTTCTTCACTGGGCGT
>NC_029780.3:94584837-94585609 GCF_000817695.3 Arachis duranensis
GCAAGGGTTTCACCGTTGTCAGTGGCTACCTCCCATCCTCTCAGTGGAAATGTTCAACGCACTCTGTCACGGCACGGCTATCCAGCTGTCGGTTCTCGATCATGTTGGAATAGAATTTAGTGATTCTTTTGCGTCTGTCACTAACGCTCCGCCTGCTAGGAGTTTGAAGCACGTCACAGTCATTCAGTCATTGAATCCTACTTAGAATACCACAGACAAGGTTAGACCTTCTGGATTCTCTTGAATGCCGCCATCAGTTCTAGCTTATACCACGAAGATTCCGGTTAAAGAATCCAAGAGATATTCACCCAATCTAAGGTAGAACGGAGGTGGTTGTCAGTAACACGTTCATAGGTGAGAATGATGATGAGTGTCACGGATCATCACATTCATGAAGTTGAAGAACAAGTGATATCTTAGAACAAGAACAAGCGGAATTGAATAGAAGAACAATAGTAATTGCATTAATACTCGAGGTACAGCAGAGCTCCACACCTTAATCTATGGAGTGTAGAAACTCCACCGTTGAAAATACATAAGAACAAGGTATAGGCATGCCCGTGAGGCCAGCCTCCCAATGATCTAAGAACTAGATGTCCAAAAGGATTCCAAGATAAAAATACAATAGTAAAAGGTCCTACTTATAGAAAACTAGTAGCCTAGGGTTTACAGAGATGAGTAAATGACATAAAAATCCACTTCCGGGCCCACTTGGTGTGTGCTTGGGTTGGGCCCTCTTGGAGTTAAATGCCAGCTTTGGTGCCAGTTTGGG
>NC_029780.3:94585631-94600116 GCF_000817695.3 Arachis duranensis
GTTTGGGCCATCAAATCTTGGGCAAAGTATGGACTATCATATATTGCTGGAAAGCCCAGGATGTCTACTTTCCAACGCCGTTGAGAGCGCGCCAATTGGGCTTCTGTAGCTCCAGCAAATCCACTTCGAGTGCAGGGAGGTCAGAATCCAACAGCATCTGCAGTCCTTTTTAGTCTCTGAATCAGATTTTTGCTCAGGTCCCTCAATTTCAGCCAAAAAATACCTGAAATCACAGAAAAACACACAAACTCATAGTAAAGTCCAGAAAAGTGAATTTTAACTAAAAACTAATAAAAATATACTAAAAACTAACTAGATCATACTAAAAACATACTAAAAACAATGCCAAAAAGCGTACAAATTATCCGCTCATCATTGGGCTGGCGACACATACGCGTGGGTGATGCATACGCGTCGGTGTGACATTTTTGAAGGAGCATGCGAACGCGTGGATGGAGCGGCAGTGTGTATGTGACATTTTGAAATCCACGCGTACCCATGGGTGTCGCGTAGACATGGGTGCACGAGCGCTCTGCTCTCTTCAAGAGCGCTACATTCTCCTGGGAGTGTTATTCTGGTTCAAATAATTTCAACCCAAGCCCACTTTAAATTTAATCAAGCAAGCCCACAATTGTCAACCAATCAAGGCCACAAGGATCATCTAGAGTAGTTAATTTTTATTTGATTGTAATTTGTTTTCAATTAGTTTCATAGAATTAGGGAGGCTGAGGCTGGATGATTAGAGACTCCAGAACTCTCTTAGAGGTTAGAGACTCCAGAGAGTGTAGTATAGGATTCTTAGTTTAGAATACACTTTTCTTTTCTGCAGTTTTACATTTTAATTTGAATTGAGCCTCATTTACTTTTATGCAATTTCAATTTCCTGCACCTCTACTTTTCTACCAATTTTACAATTCCATTCATCTTGAGCCTGATTTACTTTCATGCAATTTAAATTTTCTGCAAGTGTTCTTAGAGCTATGATTCACTAAACCCCAATTCATTAGGGGGAGGACCTCTATTGTGATTCTAATGGATCAATGAAATTCTTCCTCTTCTCAATTCATTTGTGTAGCTATAGGATATCCTCTATTTTAATTGAGATAAATTCACTCTGGAAGGGGGTTTGAATCTGTTGAATGCTTGTGTGAGCCTCGGAAGGAGAATCATGGGCATTAGAATTAGGGCTCTATCCTTCATAATTCTCTTGACTAACACTATTCGGGAGGAATTGATGTCTTGAGAATTTGTGTGGCTTATGGATGAGAGACATGCACTTAACCTCTTCTCATGACAATTGGATCAAGGAATTGGAAAGATTGATTGTGATTAGAGAGATTGGATTGCCAAGGAATTGGGATCCAATCAATTTCAATCTGCCATAGATCTACTCATATGATTGAGAAGGAAGTTGAGACCCATTGATTCATAATGAATTATGATACCTCCAATCACTAATGAATCTTGTCCCCTGATATCTTACTTTGATTGCCTTTAGTTTCATTTAATTGCCTTGAATTTACTGCTTCCTTTAATTTTCCAGCACCCAATCCCCATTTACATTTGATGCAATTTACTTTTCATGCGATTTAAGTTTCTTGCCATTTAAGTTTCTGCCAATTTACTTTCAGCACTTTACATTTCTTGCAATTTATATTCTGTCAAGTAAATTCCACCAAACTCTTTCAATATTTCGCTTAACTAGACATATCACCTCACTAAAGTTGCTTGATCCATCAATCCCTGTGGGATCGACCTCACTTTTGTGAGTTTTACTACTTGATGCGATCCAGTACACTTGCCAGTTAGTTTGTGTGGAAATCGATTTTCCCGCATCAGTTGCAAAACTCACTCTGTTGTTCTTTCATTTTTTTTCAAATATGGGCTTTGATCCTAATCCAACTTCATCGGTTCCACTCTAGTTTTGTTTGTGTTGGTGAGCCCTTTTCTGTTCAAGGGCTTGATATTTTGTGTAAATAGTTTTAAAACTCTTTAGACTTGTTAAACTGCTCCATGTGTAAATATTTTGTGTTTCCTTTTAGTATAATTGAAAATTTTATTTGTTCTATTTTTTGTAATATTAATTTTTTAGGCTTGCTGATGAGCGGATATTTTATACGCTTTTTGGCATCATTTTCATATAGTTTCTAGTATATTTTATTTAGTTTTTATTAAGTTTTTATAGGTTTTAGTGTTAAATTCACATTTTTAGATTCTACTATGAGTTTTTGTATTTTTGTACAATTTCAGGTATTTTCTGGCTGAAATTGAGGGAGTTGAAGTTTGATTCAGAGACAGAGAAAGCACTGCAGATGCTGTCCGAATCTGACCTCCTTGCATTCGAAAGAGCTTTTCTGGAGCTACAGATGTCCAAATGGAGCGTTCTCAACAGATTTGAAAATCAATATATAATAGTCTACACTTTGCTACTACTATAATTTCTGACAGTGATCTCTGTTTCACTTTGAGGTTTTGGGGTGTATTTCAGAGAGCTTTTGGAACCCGTTTGAGCTTGAGTATAGCCTACCATCCTCAAACAGATGGCCAATCTGAGAGGACAATTCAAATCCTAGAAGATATATTGAGGGCTTGTGTTTTGGACCAGCCGACGAACTGGGATCGGTATATGCCGCTAGTGAAGTTTGCGTATAAAAATAGCTACCATGCGAGCATCGGAATGGCTCCATATGAGGCTCTGTATGGAAGAAAATTCCAGTCTCCGCTATACTGAAATGAAATTGGGGAGAAAAGTTTATTGGGGCCTGAGATGATAGTTAAAACTATTGAACAAGTTAAGAAAACCAGAGATAGGATGCTCGCTGCTCAGAGCCATCAGAAGAGTTACGCTGATTAGAGGCGGAAGTCCTTAGAGTTTGAGGAAGGAGACCATGCTTTCCTTAAGGTTACTCCAACAACAGGAGTAGATAGAACGATTAAGATGAAGAAGCTGAATCCTCGATACATCGGTCTGTTTCAGATTCTTGAGAGGGTTGGACCGGTGGCTTATTGGATGGCTCTACCGCCTCACCTTTCGAACCTGCACAATGTATTTCAGATGTCACAGCTTCAGAAGTATACTCTTGATGCTAGCCATGTGTTAGAACATGAATCGGTCCAGTTAAAGGAAGACTTGACTCTACTGGTGACTGCAGTCAGAACTAATGATATGAGCATTAAACGATTGCGCGGAAAAGAGGTTTCATTAGTCAAAGTGGCATGGAGTTAGGCCAGTATTGAGGAGCATACTTGGGAACTTGAGTCAGAAATACGAACGGACTACCCACACCTATTTTCAGGTAACTGAATTTGAATTTTGTAGGCAAAATTTCCATTAAGGTGGGTAGAATGTAAAACCCAGTTAATTAATGACTAATTAACCCATAAATTGAAATATATTCTAGAAAATAAGAAATGAGGTTTTTATGGTTTAATATGATAGAGAAAATTAAAACGAGAATTTTGACACCAATTTTGAAGAAATCGGCCCAAGATTGGGCCGAACGGGCCAAACCGGGATAACCGGACCCATATTGGGTCCAAGGCCCAGCCAAGCCTCACTAAACTAAAGAGCTCAGCACACTCTCTCCCCTCTGAAACACACACGCGCTGAAATACAGCAAGGGGAAAGGGGGAAAGATTGAAACCCTTGTTCTAAATCAATTCAATCTTCAATTGATTATAACTTTTGATCCGGAGCTCCGATTGAAGCACCGTTTACGGCCATGCGACCGAGGCATCGAGCTCTACAAAACACACACTATTGTTTTTTAGGTAAGCTACGATTTCAATACAGTTTTCTCAGCCCTTAATTTCGAAAATTTAGTGAGTAAAGTGTTGAGATTTTTGAGTTTTGATGTTGTAAGATCCAATTAACTTGAAGGAAAGGCTTAGTCTTGTCTCTTTTGATCCTTGGCCTTGATAAGTATCTCAACCCTAAGTCAAATGCTTGAGTTGTTGTGATTAAATATTGAGTTTGTATGGATGGATGCATATTATGTGTGTTAGGCAAGGTATATATGTGAATGGATAGAAGTCTTATGGAGATCTTGAGAACTTGAGGTGATATACAAGTTGGAAATCTGATCTTGGAAGCTTTGAGACCTTAAAAGTTGAATTTGAGAGTGTTTCGAGTTGAGTAGGAAATCGGCCAAGGTATAATTTTAGTTTCCTGTATCTAAAATGTAATGTGGTTGTGAAAACTTAGGCTAGTGACCCTAGGATAGGATTTTGAAATATTGATGTAGTTGTTGGATGATATGGATTGAGTTGAATATATGTATAATGGTAGAATGATTTTGAATGGTGATAATTGTTGGTAAAGCATGTAAAGTTGTATGTGATATGGATTGATATACTCAAGCACGCTTTGGTGTACTTGGTTAAAAATGGAAGAATTGGTAGGTTTAGGATTGAATGAGAAGCTGGAAATGTTTGAGGTTGAATGGTTGAGTTTTGGTTGGTTTTGAATGAATTTGGAAGTGTATATTTTGGAAATTGGAAGTTTATGAACTTTGGTAAAATTGAATTTTTGATGAACTTCAACGGATCATATCTCAAGCTATTGTTTTTGGAATTTGCTACTTTTTATATCAAAAGAAAGATAATTTCACACGCTTTTCAATGGTTTAAATTTGGTGGGAATCTAAATTTTGTGGAAGGAGATATGATCGTTGAAAGTTGGAGTATAAAATCTGAATTCTGAGAATTTTGCAGAATTTGTGATTTTTGCTTTGTGTGCGCACACACAACCCTGTGCGCACGCACACCCCGTAGATTTTTGAACCTGTGCGCATGCACAACCTTGTGTGTACGCACACACAGGGAAAGGGCTACTATTGGGGGCGCTAGCACGCCCTTTGTGCACACACAATCAATGAAGTTGTACAAGTTATGCGCGTAGACAGCCTTGTGCGCGCGCACACATTAGGAAGCCCATTCTGTTGAAGGAACTCGCATGCCTTGTGCGAGAGAACAAAATTGGAAAATTTTACACCTGTGCGTATGCACACCTCTATGCGTACGCACACCTCTATGCGTACGCACACCTCTATGCGTACGCACACATCTTGAAAAATTCTTCGGGGCGTGCGCACACATACCCTGTGCGTACACACGACCCTGTTTTCTTATAAAACCCTTATTTTCAAGTCTTTCACCTTCCCAACAAGCTTGTAACCTTCTGAGACACTGTTTCAAGCTTATAAACCCCCATTTTCATCCTTTAAATCTTGAATTAGTATAAAATTCCTAGAGATTAAGAGGAAGCTAGGGATGGGAGTAACTTGTGGATGAAGAAAGGGGATATAATGAGGAGTTATGACAAATGATGATGTCATGAGTTGTTGAGGAGGATGGTGGAGTGCTGTGCATGACATGAGCCAAATGGCTGAGTATGATGTTAGCCGAATGGCTGTGTGTGATGACGATTTATGGCTGATAATGAATTATGATTTTTTTAAAGCCAGATGGCTAATATGAATGTTGATTTATCACTGAGAATAAATGCATATATGCTGAGTTATTGATATTGTGATTGTTGCACTCCACCTTTCTGAGATATGAGTTTCCTTGGGTGAAAGCAGTGGCTAGTCACCACGTGCTCCAGGTGAAAACTCGATACTCTGCTGACCCTATGTCGTAAGTGTAGCCAGATACTGTGAAAGTTCCAAAAGAGCTCGCCCCCGTAAATATACACTAGTGAGGGTGTTAGATGTGAATTATGATTATGTTGTGGATAACTCGAGTTGGGGATGCACGACAGAGGGATAGTTCAATGGTTAGCTACCAGGACTTGTTGGATTGGCTTTATAACTGATAGATGAGACTCATCAGCCACTAGGACAGGCATACATCATATGCATTATATGTGATTTGTTTGAAATGCCTAATTGACTGCATAATTACTTGCTAATTGCCTAACTACCGTATCTGCTTCCTATTTGTGCATTGCTTTATTTGTTATACTTGTGTTTGCATATCAAATTGCTGGTGGCAGTTGAGAGGTTTGCAGGATTTGGAAAGGGGAGTTTTTCTTAGACTAAAGATCCTTAGTTAGTTGCCTGTTTTCATTTCTCATGGTTTAGTTATAATTATACGCTTTGATTATAAATTAGGAGTTCTAGGATTGCCTTCTGCTTTTCCAGGACATTACATGTTAGATATTTGGACATTGTTACCATGCTGAGAACCTCCGGTTCTCACCCATGCGGATTTTGTGATTTTCAGATGCAGGACGTGAGGCTCCTCACTGAGGCATGCTGGAGATTTCTGTTTGGCGAAGATCCTTAGCTCTCGGAATTTTATTTTGGTTTTATAGACTTGCTTAGATATTTATTATCTCCACTGTATATATATACTGTATTAACTCCTCTTAGAGGATATTTTGGAGACTCAGACTTTGTAACTCTGTATTTTGGGTTTTATTTTGGGTAGTTCCTTTACATATGTATATATACTTCTATGCTCGGACTGGTTATCTTCGCAAACCGAGTCTTGAGTCTTCATATCTGTATTTTTGGCACTCTCTTGTATATCTTCTCGCATTAGCTTATCCTTTATCTGTTTCGTTTATGTTATTGATCGGAGTGTTACGCTTTTCGATTTAACGGTTTTGATTTACCTCTTTTTCTTCAAAGGCTCCTAGTTATAAACATTTTTCACACTACTATATATATATATACTAAATTTTATTTTTAGAGGCCGTAATACATCACCACCTCTATTTTATGACTTAAGCATAAGGCTCTGTGTGGTAGGGTGTTACAAACTGGCATAAGGTTATCACATTCTACATGGGTTCAGAGTGCGTCTTTCATCGGACAATGATGAACCACCAACTTGAATATATGTCTCTCAGACGGCTAATCCATGACTTTGTTGGAGACTTATCGAGACATCAGTTCAGCCGATTTCCAGGGAGATTAGGGTCTCTGTGGTAGAGGCTAGAACCCAAGGTGCAGCATTCTCTAATCTGGAAGATCTGACCTTGTCTGTGGTGTTTTGAGTAGGATCATTAAGGAGAATGAACTGTACAAGCTTCACCCTCAATCAGAATGGATCCGCACTAAACCTGGGGTTCAGATCTGGAGGAGTGTTGGCAGCTGCTCAAACCATTCTCAATTACATACAGCCTGCCATTGAAGAAATCACTCATAAGTAAAGAGAGCAATAATACCAGAGTTAATTCAGAAAGACAAAGCAACTCCAATCCTTTACCTTATCCCTATCCCTGAGTATAATTTCATTCACAAAGTATTTTCTACCCCTTTTGCTTTACTCCTTTTATGGTTTAACCAAATTCAATCCAACAACCTTCTGATTTGCCTGACTAAGACCTGCAAGATAACCATAGCTTGCTTTAAACCACAATCCTCGTGGGATCGACCCTGACTCGCTCAGGTATTACTTGGACGACCTAGTGCACTTGCTGGTACTATTGTATGATGGTATGTGGATTCGTGCGCACTAAGTTTTTGGCACCATTGTCAGAGAAATTAGGGTCTCTGTGGTAGAGGCTAGAACCCTATGATGCAGCATTCTCTGATCAGGAAGATCCGACCTTATCTGTGGCATTTTGAGTAGGATCATTAAGGAGAATAGAGTGTATGAGTTTCACTCTCAATCAGAATGGATCCGCACTAAATTTGGAGTTCAGATCTGCAGGAGTATTGGCAGCTGTTCAAACCAGTGTCAATCACATACAGCCTGCCGTTGAAGAAATCACTCACAAGCAAAGAGAGCAGTACCAGAGTTAATTCAGAAAGAAAAAACAACTCCAATCCTTCAACATATCTCTATTGCTGATTCCAATATTCCTTTTAATGCAAATTTGACAACTGTTCCAATAACCTTCTGATCTGTCTGACTAAGATCTGCAAGATAACCATTGCTTGTTTCAAACTACAATTCTCGCGGGATCGATCCTGACTCGCTCAGATATTACTTGGACGACCCAGTGCACTTGCTGGTACTATTGTACAAAGGTGTGGGGATTCGTGCGCACCACTTACTTGGGAAGATTTTTCTAAGCGCCAGTCACGACCAAATCGGATCGTGACATATTTTTTCCAACTTTATTCTAACAATATTGCAATTTTTAAAAAGAATAATAAATACAATATTAAGACTAAATTATTATTTTATTAATTTACGATTTTATTTTTAACAAGATATGACCTCAAAAAAAATAGAATAGAGACTTAATTTGATTTTTTTCTATTTTTTTGAAAGACAAAATAATATATGTAAAAAAAAACAATTCAGTCCCTAATAACAATGTTATTTAAAGACAATATGAACTCTCTTTTAAAAAAATTATTAAACAGTAATAAAAATTAGTTTTATAGAATTTTTTCTATAATTTGTGAGGGTTTAAATTTTTAGAAAATTTTTTCAATAATAGAATAAACTACCACCACCAATACTATTATCTTTCTCATAGTTATATCATTATAACTTCTACCTCTTTTACTTTAATTGTGTAATTATAGCTTGTCATCATCATTCTCTTTTCTACCACTATTAACACTAACACCATCAACATCACAATTTTTTTTCATTTTTTGTGAGATACTTTTTTTTTTAAAAAGTTTTCATTCTATAATAACTTTTTTTTCTTGTGAAATCATTTTCGATATGATTTTTTTTCACTTAATCACTATCGATGAAGGAATTTTTCAAAAATAAATATATTATAGAAATTTAAAACTCTTACAAATTATAAATAAATCTTGGCTCTCCCAAAAATAATCTTAATCACACAAGATGGCCATTTTTCCTATAATTTTTTCATAAATGATAAAAAAATTTATGCATTTGATATAATTTTTGTAGAAATATCATATTTGTACAATTTATTTAGAAGTTATATATATAATTGAGAAAAAATCAACTTATATCCTTTTCATGTTTTTTAAAAAAATTTTGCCATTAGCCTAAAAGAATTAACATAAAATTTTTAAATTTAGAATATGTAAATATATCATTTTTTTAAATGAATTTTAAAAAATCATTTCAAAATTTGGTATCTATCATTTCATAGAATATATTATCTATATTCATTACATTTCGCCTGATAGAAATAATCTTTGAAGGATTAAGATTTCATTTTGTTTTTGTAGGATTTATTTTGTAAAAAAATAAAATCTTTTTAAGAAACAAAATGATAGTCTATTCCAATATTAATTACATTAATTAAAATTTCTTTTACAAAAATCATTCCATTTATTCACATATTCAACTATTATTGAAATATTTTATATTTTTTATTTAAGAACATATATTACACATTGTGGTAAAATAGATCAGAGTACCTAAACTCTTCCGAACACAAACTTGTCTACAAAAGGTTATAAGCGTGACTTTAGATGACACAACTTACAACTGGCAATTATTGTGTATTGTAGGAAATAATTAAAATTTTCAAATTAAATAACATGATAGTAATTAGTAAATGCTTAAGTCATGACCTATCTAGGAAATTATTATTCCGTTGATTTATACTGACTTAAAAAAAAAAAAAAGACATTCAGTCAAAGATACCCTTTGGCTTAACCAAAATCAAAGGAATATCTAATATCCATCTAATCTCACATATACAATAAATAGAAAAAGCAAAAATAGAAAAAGGGGGAAAAGAGATGCAAAATTAAATGAGAAAAGGGTAATAAAAAGATGGGGCCATAAGAAGTGTATCCTCAAAGTGAGGTCTATAAATGGTGCCTAGTTTCATCAAACTTGAGAGCAGAGTAACACAGAGTAGTTCTCTCATTCTCATATCTCCACTCTCAATCAAACAATTATGACTATGGAAGAAGGAAGTGTTGGGAGTGAGGAGTACACACAAGATGGAACAGTGAATATTAAAGGAAAACCTGCTCTTAGATCCAAAAGTGGTGGTTGGAAAGCTTGCTCCTTTGTTGTTGGTAACTCCCCTTTAATTTCCCCTCTCATTATAAAAACTTGCAACTTTTATAGATTAATAAAAAGTTTAATTGCTCATTTTATCAACTAGGACGTAGTTTCTTTTTCATGTCTCTTAAAATGTGGGACAGAGTAGTGATTGTTCTTTTTCTCTTCTGCATCTTCCATTTCTTTCTTGTTGCTACTAATAACATGCATTTTTCTTTGTTTTGAAAATTATACCAATTACCAACCATTAATTATTATGAGAAGTAATGGGTCTGTATTTTTCAAAAACCGTTCATAATATGCACCTTTCTCTGCAACTCCAATATGTATGTTGATGCAGACCTACTTATAGGGTCTCATGACTTTTTAATCATGCCAAACTTATTCGAATCATAAAAGTAATGAACATTGAACATTTTTTGGCTTATTTTAAAGTATTATTATTGGTTACATGATTGCATATCTAATAATATAGTAAAGTAAATTAATAATAGAAGCCATGTGAGTGTTTTTTTCTCTCCCCTGCAGTTGATACTTGATAATATCCATTGACTTCAGTCAGAGGTTACTGTATAATTAATAAATGTAAAAACTAGGTTATACGACTTATCGCAGCTTTTTATACAGTTCAACCCTACGATACACTTAGGCATAGATTACCATTCCCTTTCTCTTGTACTGCTGCCTAGCTTTTGCATTTACGCCTTCAATTGGCTTTGCACAATTAAACGAAGAATTTTATTAACAAAATATCTTTAAAATAGTTAATGCTAAGTTCTTTTTCTGTTAGAGAAAAGTATAAAATTTAAAATTATTTTTACTGCATTTAAAATACTTATCGTATATGTTAGCTAATATTAAATTTGATATCATTATGCATATTTAATTAATAAAAATCTATATATATCTATATATTATGTGAGTGTGATTTTAATCTTAAAAAAAAAATTTAAGTATATATATACTGATCGTAAATTTTAACGGATGATCTTAATTATATATATTATATATTTTTTATAATTAAAAATTATTGAAATACTAGTATATATACCGAAATACTTAAAAACTTTCTAATTTTACATACTGTCTTAGTGCATGTTTGGGCGCTATTATTTTGTTAAAAAAAATATCTTTTTTCAATGAAAAAAGATCTTTTTTATTTTTTAATGTGTTTAGCAAATTTCTAATAGTAAAAGTAAAAGCACTAGTAAAATAAAAAAAAAGATCTTTTTTGAGAAGCTGTAATATACATCTTTTTTTAAAAGATCTTTTTTTCCTTATAAAAAAGATGTTTTTCATGTAATAAATAAATAAAAAGTACTTTTATATTGTTATACCCAAACATAATTGATAGATAAAAAGATCTTTTTACATGAGATATCTAAACATAAAATTACTTTTACTTCTCTATAAGATCTTTTAAAAAAAGATAACTCAAAAAAGATCTTTTCTTAAAACCTCACCCAAACAAGCCCTTAGTTTGCTGGTTTCTAAGTTTCTCTAAATTGGATGTATGGATATATGGGATGGTTGCTCTCCGTTGAACATCTAATGAATTTTGAAATGTGAACATTATATTAATTATATATAGTACCAATTTATTTGCTTAAAAGAATAGTTTGTCTAACACTTAAACTAAATATATGATCCGGATAAGATCCTCAAAGGTGAAAGTTCTACTATATATGGATTATTTTTCTGACTCCGGCGTACATGGATAAAGGCACTGTATGAAATTCTCAGAATGGGACACTGATCCATTTTATAATAATAAAAAGGGTTCTTGAAATAATATTTTTTTTTAAATACAGTATCATTTTTTTCCTTTTTTTCTTGATTTATATTATCCATATTAAAACTGACGCCGGTTAATTTTAAATACTCACCAATATACTTTTAATTTAATTGTTATAAACCTATAATGCATGTTCTTAAAATCATATGATATTATACCAACACTTTAGTTAATTCAAGTTATAATTTGGCACTTATTTCTTTCAATAACAAATAAAAAAAACCGGCTCTAAATAGAGTTTTACTCCTGTAATAATAAACCGATTCCACTCAAATTAAATAGATGAAATTTACCGAGTTCGTTGTGAATCTTAGTGGTACATAATGCCTAATTATCTAATCATTATATATATATTTAGAAACCTTACTTAGCACTGAAATATTGTGCATGGGTTAAAATGGATGCAGTATATGAGGTGTTTGAAAGAATGGCTTATTATGGGATATCATCAAACTTGATCCTGTATTTGACAACAAAGCTTCACCAAGGCACAGTTAAATCTTCAAACAATGTAACCAATTGGGTTGGGACAAGTTGGATCACACCCATTTTAGGTGCCTATATTGCCGATGCTCATCTTGGCCGCTATTGGACTTTTGTTATTGCCTCTACCATTTATCTCTCGGTAAGTGTCCAAATAATAATTAAAAAAAAAAGTGAATCTTATTGTTTTAACTTCCTTTCATGAAATTTCTTTATACTTGTTGTATGTTAGAATATTCTACTCCCTATCACTACTACTCCACATATGATTATCTTAGCTTTTTGATTTGTTGACTCCTCATAGTCAAACAAGTTGAATGAATCCATAATGTCCCCAAGAAATTAATTGATTTGTTTACTACTTGATTGTGTGCATATTTTGACAGTATGTAGTGCTAATTACCCATTTACCCTTAATTATAATGCTCAAAAAGTCGTTGTGCTTTATCCATAATAATGCATTTAAGTTTACAATAATATAGTATGGCTTTCTAGAAACAATTTTTCTCTCAAATATAGATACAATGCAAAGACATTTTTTTCCCTAATTACCAAATGAAATCTCTATTGTTGAAATTAAATTACTTGTGATATATCATTAATATTACAAAGAGTTAATTTATAGTTCCTAAGATATTTTATGCATAATTTCAAATATTTACAATAAATTAAAAGTTAACTACTTTTTTTTATTAAGTTGACAAACTAACCGTCCAAAATTATCTTTTTTTTTTCTTTAAAAAAAAGAAAAACTAATAAGATCTTAGAAATATATCAATAATTAGATACTAACTAGATTAGTTAATTAAAAAAGATTTAGTATGATCTTAGAAATCTATCAACAAACAATCAAGGACCCAACCAAACTAAATAGGGTAACATGTTTAGATTTGTGAAAAGAAGACTTTGACCAAAATATTGGCGGAAGGGAGTTATTAAGGGGGGGCTGTAGCTGTCAAGGGACCAATAATACACTAATTCATCCATTTTTTATTAGTTAGCTACAAAAAGATAAACAAAAGAATCTTCAAGCTCAACCATGCATTCACACAACCCCAACCTTGACTTATTGCCATTAGATGACCAACGAAAACTGTTATCATATGGTGTATATCTTCATGAATATGTACAATAATAATATAGTATAATTAATGGCTAGGTGATTTTTAAAATTAGTTTTCATTTTACATTATTTTATTTTTCATAAAACATTTTACTATACATAATTTGAGAATAATATAAAATGAAAAATGATGTTATTAATTAAAGAGCGACAAAATCACTCTCCTTCTTAATGTTGTAAAGCTTATTAAAAAAATTTTAATAAAATAGATGTCACTAAAACAATACAGTTTGGGTACATATATATTTAGGCAAAAAAAATGTCTATATCCAATTTTAAGTATTTTTTTAAATCCAATAAATGAAAAATACAATAATATTAGATTAGACTTTTACGTAGATAATATTTATTTTTAATAATTTTGAGTTTAATTTTGATGTATTGATGGTATAAAACATTTTATATAGTATATTAAAATTAGATTCTAATTTTTTTTTCCAGAAAACCTGCCAGAAGTATAGCAAAATTTTAACAGGACTTGTTGATTGGGACATAAATAAATAGTGCAAAAGCGTAGCAATTTGACCCGTGACACTGGTGATAACTAAAAGAAATGCATGTAGTAGGAAAATGTCACGGTCAATAATTGGTTTGGTACAAAATTAACATAATATGTGGCATTCTTTTCATACCCATGATTTGCTTTGCTAGCTAGTGGACCTCTCTTTTCATGATCGTGTTGTGGTTTTTCTTAGTGTCACGCTTTTGTAACAACATATATGCAGTCATTTTCGATGATATATAGAGGTGAATTCTACTCTGATTATGTTACCATAGCTAAGATGATTATATAAGTATTGATAATATTAAAGTCACATGTTTTTTTATATTCTGGTAATGCTTATTTTTAAGTAACATTTTTTAAAAACCACTACTCTAATTTTAGCAATAATTTTCGAAACACTATAGACACTATAATATAGTTATACTAAAATGAATAATATATATGCTATTTGTACACTAAAATAAATTAATAATATATTTATGTATAAATATATGTCTAGTTTAATTTATTTTAATGTGTAATTAATTTATATTTTAACATATATTTTATAGTGGTAGTTGATTTTAGGATACACGTAATATAGTCAAAATATATATATATATCACTGGCGGATTTACGGGGCCTAAGGTGGTCATAGTCCCCCATTTTTTTAAAAAAATTAATGTTATTA
>NC_029780.3:94600421-94603919 GCF_000817695.3 Arachis duranensis
AAGTTCTAGCACGAGTGATGATGGTGGGTTTGTGGGGCTGTAGCCTGTAGTAATCACTTGAAGCACACTATAGAGATAAATAACAAGAAGTATATGAAAGAAAAAAGGTTAGGAAAAATAAACTGCTTTATGAACCCACGTTATTAAGTAACTTATCTACCACGGTAAGCCAATCCCTTCATGCATTATTATTTCAATTACATAATATATATTATATTGTAATGGAAGTTCCAGTAGTAGTATATCTCACTGTCACTCTGTCTGTTAGTGCTTTATTTATTTGAGAAGATTGTGCAATGTCATGGTAGGCTATGTTTTACTAAACTAGTAGTTATATTAATAACAGCTTGCAATTAATTTAAATTAATATATAAAATTCATGAGATGGTAGCTCCTGTGCTTTACGAGGTTGCAAGTTGCAACATCCTTCCTCAAGTTTTAGTGTCCGGTTGGCTTTTCCACCATAAATTTTGCAGATTGTTGAATCGCTCTGAATTAATTAACAATAGTGCTATTATTAATTAATTAACAAAATTAGCAAAATATACTATAAAATTGAAGAAGTGTGGCTAGTGAGATCATTAACCATATTTGTTAATCAACGTATGTTTTGCATTGGTGGCAGGGCATGTGTCTGCTAACACTAGCAGTTTCCCTTCCAAGCCTAAAACCGCCACAATGCTTTGACAAAGACATAACAAAATGTGGCAAAGCGTCCACACTCCAACTAGCAGTGTTCTATGGTGCACTCTACACTCTAGCAGTTGGAACAGGTGGAACAAAGCCCAACATCTCCACCATTGGTGCTGACCAATTTGATGACTTTCATCCAAAGGAGAAGCTCCACAAGCTATCCTTCTTCAACTGGTGGATGTTCAGCATCTTCTTTGGGACACTCTTTGCAAACACTGTGTTGGTCTATATTCAAGACAATGTAGGTTGGAGCCTTGGTTATGCACTTCCAACACTTGGCCTTTTAGTTTCAATCATGATATTCTTGTCAGGGACACCCTTTTATAGGCACAAGGTGCCTGCAGGGAGTACCTTCACTAGAATGGCTAGGGTCATAGTTGCTTCTTTCAGGAAATGGAATGTGCCTATTCCTAAAGATACTAAAGAATTCTATGAACTTGATGTGGAGGAGTATGCAAAGAAAGGGACTTATCGGATTGATTCCACCCCAAATTTGAGGTACAATATTTTTTACTTTACTTTCTGCGTTACTATTTTGTCTTGTATATTCGTATATTAAATTATCTTTTACAAAAAACAAAACTAGATAATTATATAAGTGACTATTTTCACAATATGAATGTGTGACTTTAAACTTACATAGAGACAACTCAACTGTTACTCCAAGACTCCTCTTTAAGAAATGAAACTAAATGTATTTGAATTTTTTATTAATCCAACACTTAAAACTGCATTTAAATTGTTAAGACACGACGAAAATATAAAAATAAACGGACAAAAAAATTATTTTTTTTGTCTCTACTTTTTAAATTAACATAGAATACAAAATATATTTATTAATGCATTGTATAATTCTTGTCTCAAGTTACAAAAACATCTTTGTGCCATTCTGTTACGTACTTGTGTCTTATCACATATGCCGAATGCTGCGTCTAAAACAGAAAAATATATACAAATGTAGCCAAAATATTGTTTTAGACAAAACTGGAACTTTTTTATATGTTTGAGTAAAAGTTAATATAAGAGTAACATATGTTTTTCTATACATGCAACTCTGATGTGGTTACAAAATAAATAATGTATGTAAATGAAGGTTCCTTGACAAGGCTTGTGTGAAAACAAGTTCAACCAACAATCCATGGAAGCTATGCACTGTGACACAAGTAGAAGAAACAAAGCAAATGCTAAAGATGGTTCCAATTTTGATGGCAACATTTGTTCCAAGCACAATGATGGCTCAGGTAAACACATTGTTTGTGAAGCAAGGAACCACCCTTGACAGACACGTCGGAAGCTTCAAGATTCCCCCGGCGAGCTTAGGCGCATTCGTGACGATCTCTTTGCTCACCTGCATCGTCCTCTACGACCGTGTCTTCGTGCGGATTATAAGAAGGTTCACCAAGAACCCAAGAGGGATCAGGCTCCTTCAAAGAATGGGAATTGGCATTGTTTTACACATCTTGGTCATGACCGTTGCATCAATCACTGAGAATTATAGGCTTAAGGTTGCAAGAAATCATGGTGTTGTAGAAAGTGGTGCACAGGTTCCTTTAAGCATATTCATTTTGCTTCCACAGTTCATACTCATGGGAACCGCCGATGCCTTCTTGGAGGTTGCGAAAATCGAGTTCTTCTACGATCAGGCACCGGAGAACATGAAGAGCCTTGGGACTGCATATTCCTCTGTTACATTAGGAGTTGGGAATTTCATAAGCTCTTTCCTTTTATCAACCGTGGCACGGGTTACTCAGGAACATGGTCATAGAGGGTGGATATTGAACAACTTGAATGAGTCACATCTTGATTACTACTATGCATTTTTTGCATTGCTGAATTTCCTCAACTTTATTTTCTTCCTATTTGTTTCAAGGTTCTATGTGTACAGAGCAGAGGTTTCTGATTCCATACAAGTGCTTGCAAAAGAGTTGGAGGAGAAGAAAGTGACTGTGTCTAATAACTATGTGAATCCCAAAGACTAATAGAGTAGATAAAATTGGTATACAACTTTGGGAATTGAAAATATGGTTGTGTGTGATGATTTCTCTCCTTATTCTGTAGAGTGTTTGAGAAATATGAAATATCTCAGGCTGATATAAAAGAAGAACAAGGACAAGATTCAGAGAAAAAGGGATGTGTAATGTGTTTGACACTTTTTTTCAGTTTTAATCCCTTTTTCTTTCTTTTTTAGAAATCGTAGGTTTTTTTAACCAATAACTTGTAAAATAAAATGTTGAAGAAAAGAATCTATAAGGTTAGATTTTGTCATTTTGAATTCTGTTACATTTGCTATGACATGAAAGCATTTTATTTTATCTTATTGGGGTTAACAGAAAATCAACAATCTAGTCTTTCGGTCGAAGCTTTTTGGGTCAACAGCATTGTGGTTTGTGGCACTTGGGTTTGGTCAATGCATTGGGGAATTCAGGGGATAGGCACTTCCAATAAATTTGTTGAAAGAAGCAGAACAGAGAATGAAAGGCGGTTTCGAATCAATTTGTTGAAAGAAGCAGAACAGATCATGGAAGCTGGCCCAATTAATCTCAGCCCAAGTATAGAAATACACTATTTTCTAGCCCAAAAATGAAAAAAAAACATTAGCATTTTGAAGGGTTCTGACAAAAAAAAAGGGTTGTTCACTTCTACCAGAAGGCAAAGATATTACAACCTAAACAACGGATGCTGGGAGCGTTGCAACGGAGGCTGGGTTTGGTGCATCGTTGGCTGGGAGCGTTGCATCGGAGGCACCCGCCGTTGCAACGATGGCTCGGAGCGTTGCAACGGAGGAGCCAAATTTTCATATTTCAC
>NC_029780.3:94603953-94613044 GCF_000817695.3 Arachis duranensis
GGGGGGTCGTGCTGCCGAAACTCGAGGTGCCCAAAGGCTTGCTGGGCGCAATGCCAGATGCCTTGCCATCCCCTAGGCACACTAGCAAGCCCGTTGTGGTTGTGGTGTGCCGTCGGGGTCCCCCGCCCCAGGTCCAAGGTCGAGCACGGGCGTCGGGCTACCGCACACCCCGATCACCAAAGGACCAAGAAGGGAAACACGTCCATGCACACCCCATCTGGGCACCACCTAGGGAGCATGGCGTGGTCGAGTTGTGCCTTGTGCACCCGCGGCGTGCTCGCCTTACGTCTATGGTCGACGCAAGACGGTGCCCGACGCGGTGTTGGTTTTGCTGTGCGGGTTGCTTAATCTAGACGGTGCGGCTGTTCAATTATCGCCCGAAGCACCTCACGCCTCGGGCTGTCCCTTGAATGTTCTTCGTCGCTTCCCCCGAACCCTGCCCAGCGGAGTTGGCTCGGCACTCCCGTATGCTTCCGCTTGACGGCACGCTCCAAGGCGTGCTGCCGAAAGGCTTGCTGGGCGCAATGCCAGCAAGATGCACGTTGCCTAGGCACACACAGGGATATGGCTACTTGTGGAAGTGCTAGCACGCTCTGTGTGCATACACAACTAATGAAGTTTTGCAAGCAGTGCGCACGCATAGCCTTGTGCGCACGCACAGCCTTGTGGGCATGCACACATTGAGAGGTGTATTCTATTGAAAGCATTCGCACGCCTTGTGCGAGCGAACAGAATTGGAAAATTTTACTCCTGTGCGTATGCACACCTCTATGCGTACGCATACATTTTGAAAATCCTTCTGGGCTTGCGTACGCACACCCGTGTGCGTACACACTGCCTTGTTTTCTTATAAAAATCTTGTTTTTAAATGTTTCACCTTCCTGCCAAGCTTGTATTCTTCCGTGACCCTGTTTCCAGTAAGTATAATTTTTGTGGTGTTTTTAAAACTGAATTTCAAGCTTTGAAGCCCCTATTTTCATCCTTTAAGTCTTAAATCTTAATAGTATGCCTAGTAGTAAAAAGAAACTAGGAAATATGGTAACTTGTGGATGAAGTAAGGAGAGAATTAGCGATGAATGATGAGTAATGATGATTGTATGAGTTGCTGAGTATGATGGTAGAATTGCTGTGTGTGTTATAAGTTGGATGGCTGTGATAAACACTGAATTATGATTGGGCATGTATATGCATACGATTAATTATTAAATGATTATGATTGATTGAGGAAGTTTGAACATGTGGCGAGTGTGCCGGGGTGGCCTATAGGATTAATTAATGAATCATGATGGAAAGTGTTAGATGTTAATGTGCTTGTGTTTTCTCTCTAGTTTCTAATGGTGACAGGGCACAGATACCCTCTAATGGTGACAAGGCACAGATACCCTCTAATGGTGAAAGGGCACAGATTTTCTCTAATGGTAATAAGGCACAACAGAGAGACTGTGCCCGGATTAGCTATCGGACATGTTGTGTTGGCTTGATAACCGATAGATGAGACTCATCAGCCACTAGGACAAGCATGCATCATATGCATTTATATGTTTGTTTGGTGTGATTTGTTTGGAATGCCTAATTGCCTACATAAATACTTGCTACTTGTTTAACTACTGTATCTGCTTCCTGTTTGTGATTTCCTTGCTTAATATAATTGTGTTTGCATATAAAATTACCGGTGGTGGTTGGGAGGTTCGGAGGAGTTGGAAAGGGGAGTTTTAGTTAGACTGAAGATCCTTAGTTAGTTGCCTATTTTTGTTTCTCATGGTTTAGTTATATTTATACGCTTTGATTATGAATTGGGAGTTCTAGGATTGCCTTCGGCTTTCCCAGAACATTATATGTTAGATATTTGGGCACTGTTACCATGCTGAGAATATCCGGTTCTCACCATGTGGATTTTGTGGTTTTCAGATGCAGGACGTGAGGCTCCTCGCTGAGACATGCTGGAGACTTCTGTTTTAGCAAAGATCCTTAACTCTTGGGACTTTATTTTGGTTTTATGTACTTACTTAGATACTTATTATCTTCATTATTCTACTTTATATATGTATATATACTTCTATGCTCGGACCAGTTATCTTCGCAAATCGAGTCTTGAGCTTTGATATCTGTATTTTTGACACTCTCTTGTATATATATTCGCGTTAGCTTATTTTTTATTTACTTCGTTACGTTATCGATCTGAGTGTTGCGCTTTTCAATTTAACGATTTTGTTTTACCCCTTTTTTCTCCAAAGGCTCCTAGTTATAAACATTTTTCACACTACTATATATACTAAATTTTATTTTTAGAGGTTGTAATACCTCACCACCTCTATTTTATGACTTAAGGATAAGACTCTGTGTGGTAGGGTGTTACAATATCCTACATGAAACACGTGGTTATTGGCTCCAATTCTTGTCTAAGGAACTCTCTGTTGGATCCAGAGATCTCTTTGTTTGATTCTCCTTCTTGTGCCTCTTTTTAAAGATGATTCCTAACCTCTTCTTTCTCATTGATCTTTGCTCATTCTCCTCCGAATTTTTCTGTAATCAATGAATTCAAACTAACTCAAAGTAATGCTCTTTAAATCATAAAATCATTGTCTTTTTAACAAAAAGTTATTAGCTTATTGAATGAAATTCTAAAAAAATAACTAATGATGTGGCTGCATCATTCAACATGAGACTTTCCTAGGCATCCGAACCTTCATCCTCAGTGTCCAATGGCTCTTCTTGATCAGTAGCCATGGTGTCATCTTCATGAATGTTGTCCACATACTTCAGAAGAACTTCCACTCTATGCCTTGACTTGCGCAAAGCATTTTCATTCCGAATGGCAAGCTTTATCGCTTGTTGGCTTGTGGAGATGAGATGATTTGACAAATTCACAAATTTCTGCAGAATATCTTTTACAACTCTATACAGAAGGAATTTGTGTCCCGTGGATACTGATGTTCTAGTGGTGGATTGAGGAGAAATGCCGTCAAGCTCTTCTTCTTCATCATCAAGAACCACTCTTTTAGATCTGGTAGGTCATTTCTTTCGTTGTTTCCTTGCACCATCCCTTTTAGGTAAGAGTTTCTATTTTTAAGTGTCTCATTGACCAGGTCAACACCAAAAAATTCAAAGATGCAGGTTAAAAAGATGCCATAAGGAAGAGACGCATTCTTGTCACTCTTTATATAGTTATACATATGCCTCATCATTAAATAAGCAAAAAACATTTAAATTTTTATAATGATAGCATATAACACCAATGTGTCACAAAATAAAACCCTTTGAAATGAACCACTTTTAGGAAGGATAATGTGGTTGACAATGCGATGGAGTTGTACACGGACAAGACCTAGAGCCTTGTGGTTAGGAGTGAGACCATCAATGAGCAATATGTTTTAACAAACAGAGGCAAGGGCTTCTTGGTACATAATACCTAAACCTTCATCCCATTTTCTAGAAGTATAACCATTAACACCAACGTCTAGATACCCTAGGGCTTTACTGATAGTTTTACTGTTCATATTTAATTCATGCCCGTTGACATAAGAATGAACATTTTCACCATGATAGGTCATGTTAGCAAAGAACTCATGGACAAGGTCAAAGTATATAGGCTTTTTTATTTTAAAAAGATGATTTCAGTCCAGAAACACTATGTTTTCCACAAAATTCAGTCGTTTCTTTTTTAAAGCAGGCAAATCAGCAAGATAGGAAGGGCACAATGGACGGTGAACAAAAACTCCTTTATAAAACTCAAAGTTTATGGCAGAGGAAAAATGATAAGGGTTGAAGTGAGAGTGAGAATTTACAAAATGAGATTTGAAAGTAAAAGGATCAATATTTGGAGGTCTTTTGACTGGACGAAGAGAGATGCGAGGGTTAACTCTCTGAGGACGTTGAGGAATGGACTTAGGTTTGGATCTTGGAGGGTCACGAAGCTCTTCTTTAGTCACTGGACATTTTTCCTTTGAAGCACTTGGATGAGAAGGAGCATTTGATGGTTTAGCTGGCTAAAAAGAAGAGGGACGATGTGCTGTTGTCTTGGTACGAGCCATCGGATTAGTGTGAAGAGGAGAGGGAGATAGAGAAGGTGTATGAGAATGTATGTGAGTGTGAACGTCAGATTGTGCACGAGAACTTTCAGAGATTCTGGAAAGTTTACGAGTGAATGTGCCTCTACGAGTAGCAGTTTTCTTCCTCATCTTAATGACACAGCGGTGTTGTAGTTTTTCAAGAAAAAATTGAAATGATGAGAATGGAAAAATGAAGAGTTTTGAGTTTGCAACGGCAGCAAGTTAAAGCAGTCCTTAAAAAAGAGAAGTTTAGAACCCTATGACAACTGGATTTGAAAAAGATTTGACTTAAAGTTAAAAAAGGTTTTTAAAATAATAATTTAAAGTGCAGAAAAGACAAAAATTTGAAAAGATTTTCAATATATGACAAAAACCAATGAGGCCCACTTACATACAATCAAACTCATGTTGGGCCCAAAAGGATTGTGTTTAAGGAAATACAAAGGACCACTTGTCATCTGAAAAGAACATTTGGCCCTTGAAATTAATTTCAAAAGCAAAGACTATGGTCAAAGCTTTTCATTTGTCCAGAAATGTCTCATTTTGATCTGTGAGACAAAAATGTCAAGCATCACATTAGCAAAGTTAAAACAAGAATTCATGACTGAGCATGCCTAAACTTGTTTTCAATTTACAGAACTTGTCTTTAGCCAAACGTTTTGTGAATATATGAGCCAGTTGTTATTCTAATTTAACAAATTGAATATCAATATTCCTTTTTTAAACATGTTCTCTTATTGAGTGAGATCTCACTTCAATATATTTAGTTATTGAGTGCAAAATAGGATTTTTGGAAATATTAATGGCACTCATGTTATCTCAAAATAGAGAAATATTTTTAGTTTTCAATTTATAATTAGGTTGAGTTTTCAACTATAACAATTGAGAACAACAAGATGAGACAACGATGTATTGAGTTTTCTTGAAGTGCTTCTCTTATTCATTCTATCTCAAGCAAAATCTGCATCATAATACTCAATTCCAGAAAAAATCATCAGACCTAGAATACCATAAACTAAAGTTGGATGTGCCATGAACATATCTAACGATTCATTTAACTGCAGAAAGATATGACTCTTTTGGTTGAGATTAGAATCTTGAATAAACTCTAATACTTTGCACAATGTCCGGTCTAGAGGATGTAACATACATAAGAGAACCTATTTTTTCTATACTTAGTTTCATTAACATCTTTCTCAGTTTTATCCTTTACCAACCGTGAGTTTGGATGCATGGGAGTACCCATGGATTTGGCATTCTCCATTTCAAATTTCTTAACTAGTTCTTTGGTATACTTCTCTTGATGAATGAAAATTCCATTAAAAGTTTGTTTTATTTGAAGTCCAAGGAAAACGTTAAGTTCACCTATCATGTTCATGTCAAATTCACTAGTCATGAGTTTTCCAAATTGAGCACAAAGAGACTCATTGGCTGAACCGAAAATTATATCATCAACATAAATTTGTACTAAGATGAAAGAATTGTTAGAGTTTTTAATGAAAAGAGTAGTTTCAATGTTGCCTCTTTAAAAATTATTTTTCAAAAGGAATGAACTAAGTCTTTCATGCTAAACTCTTGGAGCTTGTCTTAAACCACATAGTGCCTTTGAAAACTTGAAACATAGTTTGAAAATTATTTATTTTTGAAATCAGAAGGCTGCGCCACATACACTTTCCTATCAATGATGCCATTCAAAAAAGTATATTTCACATTCATTTGAATAAGCCTAAAGCCACAATGGACAGCATATGCAAGGAGAAGCGTTATAGCTTCCATTCGGGCTATTGGTGCAAAAGATTCATCAAAATCTATTCCTTCCTCTCGATCATATTCTTGAGCCACCAATCTTACTTTGTTCCTTGCTATTCTTCCATCTTCACCCAATTTGTTCTTAAAAATTCACAGAGTACCCGTTAATTTATTTCTAATTGGATTCGAAACAAGTAATCACATTTGATTCTTTTCAAATTGTTGTACCTCTTATTCCATGGCTTTGACAAGAAAGATCACTAAGAGCTTCATTAATATTTTGGGGCTTAATTTGAGAAAGAAAAACCAAATTGTTTTTCTTCAAAGCTTATCTAGAAGAGGATCTTGTGGTGACACCTTAACATGGATCTCCTATAATGAATTCTTGTAGATAGTTCTTTAGAAATCTCCATTCACAACGTCATGGTGATTTAGGAACAGATTTGGACAGGTTTGGTTTATTTGTTCTGGTATTCCCAGAAATCTCAGCAGTTGCAAGAGATAAATTGAGATTGTCTCATACAGAATTGTCTGTAGCAGCAAATTCAGGATCAGGTTGCACTGATTCACCTTTTTTTTTTGGATCTAGAGCTTCACTTCTATTGCTCTCAACTTGATTTCCTGCATCAAAGTCCTCTAAAACACCTGGAACAGAATTAGAGTAAAAAAAATAACATGTATGAATTCCTCAATTGGCTAATACTCAAAAGATTATGTTTTAACCCATCAATCAAGAAAACATTTTCAATGAAAGTAGAGAGATCTTTACCAACTTTACCAATTGCAATGGTTTTTCTTTTACTATAATCACCAAAAGTCACAAATCCTCCATCATATTTGTTGAGTTTGACAAAAAATGTTGATTTTTTCGTCATATGTCTAGAGCATCTACTATCTATGTACTATATTTCTTTCATCCTTTTGGATGCTAGGCAAATCTGCACACATTTTTAAGTAACTTTAGGTTTCCAAACTAATTTGGATCTTTTGAAGTTAATATATCTTAGTTGCTCAAGAGTATTGAAATCGTAAACAATCTTATATATTTTGCAATTCTTTTGACAATAAAGCATTAATAGAAGAAATAACCTTGTTTATTGCAAGTAGAACAATGATTTCTGAGTGCATAATGCTAAAAGTGATTCAAGATTTTGAATTTTATTTTTAAAGTAGGTGCAACACTTTTGGTAAACCAATTTTTAACAGCTGCACCTTTTTTAGTAATATAGCCCAAACCAACATTTTCTTTTTTGCAAAGATTTGGTCCATAATGATAATACATTATTGCATTATTATCAAAATATGATTTTTCAAAAAAGCAATCATAGTTGGTAAAGTAACCTAATCCAGATTTTTTTAAATAAAGGTTTTGTTCTTGGGGCCATCTAGCTCCAATTGATATAGTTGCGCATGTCGTAGTATAGAACGCAATAGTGCCAATCATATCTTTTGAGTGTATTGAATGACATTCATCTAATCAGGTCAAGAGGCAATTCGGTTTACAATAGGAACTCCCAACAAAAAATAGAGAAGCGCACAACATAGTCTTCACTGGCCCAAAAAACAAAGATTGGATATACGCACATTCTAGATGGATTATGTCATGGACAGTGGACAGACCATTATACACGCATTCTGCATGGTGAGCCTGTCATACACTACCAACAATTATTATATCATATGTTTTAGAAACATAATTCAATAGAGCAAAAGAAGCAAGGGAGGGAAAGAAAAACAACCAAACAGTAGTGAAAAAGCTAATATAAGAACCTTTGAAACCTCACTTATGTCTTGTGCAATATCAATCATTATAGGTGAGTGTGACTGCGTGAGTAATCATTATTAGGATCATACATAAACATAATATTGTTGTGGACAAAAACAAGAAAAAAAATCAGTAAATAAAAAATGACACGGTTTTTAGTTCGGACAAGGTTAATATTTTATATAACTATATGCCCGAAATGCATGTGGTCCATATATATGACGATATTGCTTGCAGATAGATATTCTTGGTCCCCATGAATTTACCAATTTGTGGATTTATCAATTAGGGTTATTGGATTGAATATTCAGAATGATTCCTATGGATAAGATAAGGATCAATGTTGAGCTTGAGAGACCGGTGAGAAACGATATGTGGTCCCTTTTTGTTTTCAACATTAATTATATCATTTTTAAAATTTAAAATTTAAAATTTACAATTTACAATTATAAATATAATATAATTAGAGTTTTACTATACATCTAAATCTTTTTGTAATTTTTAATTAAGTTGATTCAAAACCAACAAAATTCACTCACATAATATACATGCGAAATCATGTGTTCTTTTTTTTTGTGTTTTTTTCGTACGCCTCCTCCTCTTTCTTCTATTAGTGCTATTGTTGTTGTATTTTATTTTTGTTTTTTCTACTCTTCCTCTTTTCATGTGACATTGCAGTTATTTATTTTTTTATTTGAATTTTTTTATTAGTTTTATTCTTCTCAAGAGAGTGAAACAAGAAGAATTATGAGAAAATAAAATAAGAAGAAGATGAAGGAGAAAAAGATGAAAAAGAAGCAACAGAAGATGAAAAGGAGGAAGATAAATAATTTTGAATTATGCAGAATTTATCAGAAAAATAACATCGAAATTTTTTAATAATAACACATAAATTTATTAGTTTAGACACTAAAATTTTGCTACAAAAACAAAAAATGTCTTCTTTAATGCTTTTTCCTTTTTTTTTCTTCTTCTTTTTTCTTTCTTTTTTTCTTTTTCCTATTGCTCTAGTTTCTTTTTTTAGGAGCATTGTTTCTCATATTAGAGTTGAATAAAGATGTTTGTATTGTATTGTAATCTTATTTAGTTGAATGAATATAGGTTCTTCTTTTTACTGATTTTGCAACATTATATGTTTTTCTTTTTCTTTTTCTTTGATTTTTTTGTTTTTATTTTTGTTAAGAGAGTAAAATAAGAATAATCATAAGAAAGTAAAACAAGAAATAGAAGATGAACAGAAAAAGAAGAAGAGAAAGATGATGATAGTAAAGGAGGATGAGGAGGAGGAGGAGGAGGTATGAGATGGTAAAACAAGAAGTAAAAGATGAACAAGAAAAGAAGAAGAGAAAGATGATGATAATAAAAGAGGAGGAGGAGGAGGAGGAGGAGGAGGAGTTTTAAGTTATCATTAAGGAATTTCAATACATTCTAGATTTAAACTGTTACGCGTATAAGAAGAAGATAACGATGATGACAATAACGATAACGATAACGATGATGATAATAACAATGATAATGATAATATATA
>NC_029780.3:94613091-94621284 GCF_000817695.3 Arachis duranensis
TTTTAGTTATATAAAATGAATTGTTTCTTTTAAAATATGCTTATATATATTATTTATTATAAATAATTATTAGGATAAACAAACAAATATAAATTGAATATATAATTCAATTTTAATTTAAATTAAAAATTAAATAAATTATCAAAAAAATATTAACAATTTTTTTTAAATTTGTCTATAATTTTATTTAATGAGAAAAGTCTCTCTACAGTCACTAATTTGACAATACGAAAAAAAATATAAGTCTCTATAAAATATTATATTCAATTCTCAATAATCAATTTCTCATTGAATCACTGTATGTTCAAAAGATTTTTGAATAAATGAAATAATTTTAGGTATATAATTTTTTGTAAAAATTTAATTAATTCAAGATATTTATTGTCGTTGATTAAACAAGTAAATTAAAATGAAAATTTAATATTTTTGTACTCTTATAATATTATTTATTTATTTTTCTAGCATTCTTTATCATCCAATGATCATATTAATATAATTTAATTCAATAAAATTATTTATATTGAATAAAAATTCTATTTTATCTGAAAATTTTAGAATTTCTCAACATCAAGATCATCCATGTTAAATCATTAAAAAATATAACTGAGAGCACATAAGCGTCCTTTCATTCGAGAGCATGATTGAGATCAGAGAGCTTGGCTCTTGTGGTTCTTTGATCTTCGTTAACCAAAACATTCTGTATCCCTGATAGGGTTGAATCACAACTCCACTGTGGAAAAAGAGCTACGGAGATGAGTTTGATGTGTTGGAGACCGAAATCCTAAAGTCGTTATTTATATTTGAGTGTGACATTCATTAAATCCTAAAACTCAAATAAAATAGTATCTATGATTTTAATCTCATTTATCCAAATTAAAAGTAATAATGATTTATTTAATTCAACATTTATGACAATAAATGAGATCACCATTATGTAAGTCATTTAATGTGAAATTGCTTAATTTGCGATTATAATTAATATATGTATTGCCCATAAATATATTGAGAAATAATAATTTCTTAGCAATCTTCCACTTGGGCTATACATATATATTTTTCTGGGATAATCACATCTTATAAATTTTATGTGCACATATGAATAGTATTTCCCTGATTACTTTAATAATCTAATTTGTCTCATATGTTAGTTATGAAATTACCGCAACTGTTATCATATTAGTGTCAAAACGAAACCACGATGATTGTCATATTAAAATACTCAACCACATAGATCAAATTTGGATGAAAAAAATTCAAAAATTACATGCAAAAATGATCTCATGCATGCCTATTTCCAACTGGTCTAACTTGAATAAAATTTTTTTATTCGGTGATAAACTCAGATAAAACTGTAACGGCAACGCTCGGGTTCATAGCGATGACGACTAAGTGATGAGTTTATGGAAGAAGAAGAGAAGAACTTAAAAGACTCACTGTGTGTGTGTGTGTTTTGAGAGAGAGAGGGGGAGGGGAATTTACCTACAGAAAAGAGACTTAGCAAGAGAAAGGTGGCGACGGGCGGTAACGGGATAAGCAGCAATGGCGACATGAGCTGTGAAGGAAGATTGGAGCTGTGAAGGGGTAGGTGGCAATGGGTTCAAGAACAACAATGATGGGAGCTATGAAGTTTTTTCTGAAGAAGAAGACTCTGGGTGAGGATGACTGAGTTTCTCTTGCATGGCTATAGAGTATGGACTAAAGCTGTGAATCACTGAATATGTGATGTGAGGCAAATCCTAATTCCTAAAAAGTGTTTATATGTATATCCGGGGCGGATACACCCTAAACCCGAACATGCCCTGTCCTAAGAAAAATCTACCTCGACTTGGGTCAAGTTATTACTCTCTCCAACCAGGTATGGACGGGTTGGGTACCCGCGTATTTGGGTACTCCTGTCAAGTCTAACTACGTATTGACATTTCATTTATTAAGGTTTACTACTAGCCAATACATTGCTACATAAAGGCGAGATTCTAACTCTTAATAGTTGTTTACGTGGACGAGTGAGATGTTTGATAAACACCAATTTTGTGGTTTATCTTGTGTTGATTTTAGGGGATTTTATCAATACTTTCCGCACTTATCCATATCAATTCCATGGTTTTGTGTTTCCTTTCCAATTTTGCTTCAGGATTTAAAACCTTAAAATGCTATATTTTAATCTCTGCTATTATCATTCGATGCGTGATGTGTTTGTTAAGTGATTTCAGAGTTTACAGAGCAAGAATGGTATAGAAGATGGAAAGGAAGCATGCACAAGTGGAAGGAACATGGAAAATGGAGCTTTGGAGAATTGGCACCGACGCACACGCGTGGCCCATGCTTACGCATGGGAGCATGGTTCAGCTTGGCACGCGAGAATTGGCGCATTTGCGTACATTGGCAAAAATCCTATTGATGCGCACACATGCCTTACGCGTACACGTGGATTGCAAAACTCACTGACGCACACGCGTGACCGACGCGTACGCGTGACGCTCAGCACGTGACTTGGTACACGAAATCGTGATACACAACTTCGTGCAGCTGACCAACAAGTGCACTGGGTCATCCAAGTAATACCTTATGTGAGTAAGGGTCGATCCCACGGAGATTGTCAGCTTGAAGCAAGCCATGGTCATCTTGTAAATCTCAGTCAGGCAGATTCAAATGGTTATGGGTTTTGATAACTAAAAAATAAATAAAACATAAAATAGGATAGAAATACTTATGCAATTCATTGGTGGGAATTTCAGATAAGCGTATGAAGATGCTTTGTTCCCTCTGAGCCTCTACTTTCCTATTGCCTTCATCCAATAATTCATACTCTTTTCCATGGCAAGCTGTATGTAGGTGGATCACCGTTGTCAATGGCTACCATCCATCCTCTCAGTGAAAAAGGTCCTCTACGGTTTCCCGCATGGCTAATCAGCTGTCGGTTCTCAATTGTGTCGGAATAAGATCCATTGATCCTTTTGCGCACTGTCACTGCGCCCCACAGTCATGAGTTTGAAACTTGTCACAGTCATCCCATCCCAAATCCTACTCGGAATACCACAGACAAGGTTTAGACTTTTCGGATCTCAAGAATGCTGCCCATGTGATTCTAGCTTATACCACGAAGACTCTAATTGTACAGAATGGAAGCTCTATTGTTAGGAGAGGCAATCATGCATCGTGAACCAGGAGGCCAAGAGATACACACTCAAGCTCTCGCAAATAGAATGGAGGTGGTTGTCAGGCACGCGTTCATAAGGGAGGATGATGATAAGTGTCACGGATCATCACATCCATCATGTTGAAGTATGAGTGAATATCTTAGAACAAGAATAAGCTTGAATTGAATAGAAAACAGTAGTAATTGCATTAATTCATGAGGAATAGCAGAGCTCCACACCTTAATCTGTGATGTGTAGAAACTCCACCATTGAAAATACATAAGAACAAGGTCTAGGCATGGCCAACAAACGAAAAAGGGTTCAAAGACCTGATTCCAAGATAAAAAATGATCAAAAGATCACATATGATCAAAAAGATGAAAATACAATAGTAAAAGGTCATATTTATAGAGAACTAGTAACCTAGGGTTTACAGAAATAAGTAAACGATGCAGAAATCTACTTCCGGGGTCCACTTGGTGTTTGCTTGGGCTGAGCATTGAAGCTTTCACATGCATAGGCTTCTCTTGAAGTTAAACGCCAGCTCTGGTGCCAGTTTGGGCGTTTAACTCCAGCTTTTATGCCAGTTTGGGCGTTTTATGCCAGAATTTTTATGCTGACATAAAACGCCAGTTTGGGCCATCAAATCTTGGGCAAAGTATGGACTATTATACATTTCTGGAAAGCCCAAGATGTCTACTTTCCAACTCAATTAAAAGCGCGGCAATTGGGCTTTTAAAGCTCCAGAAAATCCATTTCAAGTGCAGGGAGGTTAGAATCCAACAGCATCTGCAGTCCTTTTTCAGCCTCTGAATCAAAATTTTTGTTCAGGTCCTTCAATTTCAGCCAGAAAATACCTAAAATCACAGAAAAATACACAAATTCATAGTAAAGTCCAGAAATGTGATTTTTGCATAAAAACTAATAATTACATACTAAAAACTAACTAAATCATACTAAAAACTACCTAAAAACAATGCCAAAAAGCGTATAAATTATCCGTTTATCAGTGACCTCATTAATGAACTCATGGCTGGCAATTTCTGAGGCTCTCCAGGCCCAAATTTAAGCTGATTCTGCATGGAAAAGTCCCAAGGAACCAAGGGGAAAAGAGGGGGGATCAATCATTACACACTTACACACAATTTTAGCTAGTTTTTGGTTCTTGTTCTTCTAGAGAGAGAGAAACTCTTATTCCTCTCTAGATCTAGTTTGATTTGATCTTCCCTTGTTGAATTCTAAATTGGATTTTGTTGATTTCTAGTTTTGATTACTTAATTTGAATTCTCTAGTATAATTTTGTTTAGATCTTATGTTGGATTTATATTTTCTTGTTATTTCCAATTTTTTTCTCATTTTATGAACTTTGTCGATCTTAAATTTCTATTAGTGCATGATGTTTTCCATGATTAATAGTGTTGTTTGAGTTGCTTTCCATTGATAATTGTTAGTGGGTACTTGTAATTTCCAATTTATTTGCAATTTGAATATGTCTTTTGTTAGTGCATGCCATGTGTTTGATGAAATGTTTCCTTTGATTATGGATTAGTTTGCTTTAATCTTGGCCTAGGCTAAGAGAATTGGATAAACTTGAGTCATTGGGTCTAATTGATTTGTTGATTTGAGAACCGTTGGTGGTCAAGTTGATACCCATTGACACTAATCCACTACTAAGCCAATTGGTAGTTGGATTAGGACTTATGAGTTGAGATTGACCAAGCCATTTGACGTACTTCAAGCTTAGGAGTAGATATTATGTACTTAAAGCTTTTGAAAGTAGACTTAATGAGCTTGGTTCCTCATAATTGTCAAGATATGGTTATTAGACCAGGATGGTGACCCCAATTCCTATGCCTAACCAAGAGTTCTTTTTAGTATTCATATTTGAAAACCAAAAATCTCAATTGCTTGATCCTTGTTATAGTTAATTGCTTAGTTCTAGAGTAGAAATAGATTATATGTTCTCTTGTTAGATTGAAATTTATCATACCTTGCTTTAGTTACTTGATTTAGTTTCTTGCACTTTAAGATTCCTCTCATATTAAGTCTAGTAGTTTAAATTTTTTATCACGATTTCCAACCCCGAAATTCTAACCAATGTTGATGCACATGTTTGCCCATTCCGTGTGAGACGACCCGAGGATTGAATACTTCAGTTTACTTTTATTGGGGTTGAACTTTGTGACAACCATTTATTAAAATTTGATTGAGAATTATTTGTCGGTTGAGAGCTATACTCGCAACGTGAATATTTTGTGAAATTCTTTACCGACGATAGTTTTACTATCAATGATCACTCAACAAACTCAAATTGAGTAAGATAAATACTAATTATTTTTAATATTTTAATATTAAAAATTCAAAAATTTTAAATTAGGCGTATTAATCTCCAACAAATTTTAATGGTTTTGTGAGTCTCCATCAATTATCGACATCCGTCAAGTTGGTCCCCTTATCTATTTGATTCGTCAAACCCTAACGATACTATCCCACATGGCACGTTAACTAGCTAATTCAGACGTTAATTAACACGTGAGATTAAGGACAAATTAGTCCTTATCTTACAAAACATAAATATAATTTATTTGGGACTAATATATCTGACTATGTTTATTTTCTACTATATTCTATTTTGTTCTATGTGATTAATAAGTATGATAATGTCTTGTACTTGGATATAGTAGTAATGCTTCCACTCCAAGAGTTTATATTGGGTGATAATGGGACTATTAGTAGTACGCCAAACGGGGTAAGAAATCGACTTGTATAAAAGATCAAAATTCTATATGTCATTAGAATCCTAAACCATAGTTGTAGTGTCTGCCACGAAAAAAATCCAAAAAGACCTTTCTTTGTTTGTCCTAATAAAATTTAGGGTTTTATTATAAAATGGAGCTCTACATAATGTTGCTCTAATAAGATTTTTATTTCTTTGGTTGTCCTAATAAAATTTAGGGTTTCATTATAAAATGGGGTTCTGCATAATGTTGCTCTAATAAGAATTTTATCTTTGCAGAAAAAACTTCCACATTACGACTTATTTGTATGATTTGATAGGATTTTTTATACCAAGTTGTTACTAGTGAGCACAATGCTTCAATTGAAGACAAAATCAAGAAGCTAAAAAAACTAGTTGATGTACTAGAGAAAAACAATGATGATGTTATGAAGAGAGGCTAGTCCAAGGATTGTATAAGCGTGGTTTTTTCTTCCTAGGATTTGTGATTTGTCTTGTCTTTAGGATATATGTTGCTTAACAAGAGATTTAAGTGACTTTTGGGTATTTAGAATGTGTATTGACATGATGTTGTCTGAATAAATGTGTAAATATTGATCTTAATATGCAAAATATTGTACTTGTTAAAATGTCATTATGAGTAAGTAACCTTTTTAAAAAATAAAAAAACATCAAAGGAAGATTACATCAAATTAAACTAAAAATAAATCATTTCTATGTTTAAAGCGACATCATTGTTTAGTATTGAAATCATAGTAGCTACTTGCCAACATAGACAATCAAAATAAGTATTTGGTATCACATCATAAATAGTGATTTCACACAACATGAAGTTTAAAAACTAAAAATAAAAAAAAAACAACAACAAATTTTTGGAGTGTTGGCAGTAGTCCTTACCATATCCAAGAACAAGACATAATTATACTCATCAATCACATAGAACAAGACAAAAATATAGCAACAAATGAACATAGTCAAACATATTGGTCCTTAACGAATTATATTATCAGTTAGATTAGTCCCCAAGAAACGACTACATTTTTGTGTTTTGTAAGACAGGGACCAATTTATCCTTGATTGATCCCACATGTCAGTTAATGTCTGACTCAGTTAGTTAACATGCCATGTGGGACATCCCCATTAGAGTTTGACAGGTTGAGTTGATAGGAAGACCAATTTGACAAACATTAATAGTTGTTGGGAACTCACAAAGCTGTTAAAATTTGTTGGGGACTAATAGGTTTAATTTGGAATTTAGTGGGAACCAATTTGGATAAATACTCATATAAATTACAGTGTCACAGCGTGAGAGTGCGAGTGCATTATAAGAACAAAAAAAAGAAGTATAAGCCCGACGAGTATAGTGTGTCAGAAAGGATCATGGCACGTGATCCTTTTGATTTGTCTTGATTTCCGTCAAATTATTTAACAATAATGTCCTTTAATTAAGTGAATTACTAACCAAGTCCAACCAAGTTGTCATAACCTCTTTTATATCCACGTGCCACTTATATGTAATTGACTTTTAACATAAACGGCTTCTTTCATTGTGTTTTCGCTTTCTTCTTGATTTCTCTGTGTTCTCTGCAAATTTTTTCTCTTTCTCTCTACAAATTTTTCTTTTTACAATCAATGTTGTTTGATTTGAATTCAATTTCAATCGAATTTTTAGTTGTTTTTTGGTGATTTTAGTTTTTTCTAAACCAAGCAGTGAAATCAGAATTGTATACAAGTTTTGTTTTCAAAAATAATGTACGACGTAAGTACAAATTAGTTAAACTAGGGCAAATTGGATCATTGTTCTGAATCAAATAAACTCGATGAGGTTTGATTCGTTCCTTTGATTAATGTAGTTTGTGAGTATTAGACGCTCGTGTAGCAGTTTTGTATACAAGTTGAATAATTTTTTGAAGGTTTTCAATGGCTAGAGAAATGGGGTTTTGGTGCACGAAATTGTGATCATCAATGGCGCCATCAACATGGTACGCTCAATTGCAATCTCAACTCTTTATCACAACTTCGCACAACTAACCAGCAAGTGCACTGGGTCGTCCAAGTAATAAACCTTACGCGAGTAAGGCTCGATCCCATGGAGATTGTTGGTATGAAGCAAGCTATGGTCATCTTGTAAATCTCAGTCAGGCGGATTTAAATGGTTATGGAGGAATAATAAAATATGAAGTAAAGATAGAGATACTTATGCAATTCATTGGTGAGAATTTCAGATAAGCGTATGGAGATGCTTTGTCCCTTCCGTCTCTCTGCTTTCCTACTGTCTTCATCCAATCCTTCTTACTCCTTTCCATGGCAAGCTGTATG
>NC_029780.3:94621750-94622791 GCF_000817695.3 Arachis duranensis
TGTAGAGACTCTTCTTGGAGTTAAACGCCAGCTTTGGTGCCAATTTGGGCGTTTAACTCCCATTCTTGTGCCAGTTCCGGCGTTTTACGCCAGAATTCTTGAGCTGACTTGGAACGCCTGTTTGGACCATCAAATCTCGGGCAAAGTATAGACTATTATATATTGCTGGAAAGCCCAGGATGTTTACTTTCCAACGCAGTTGAGAGCGCGCCAATTGGGCTTCTGTAGCTCCAGAAAATCCACTTCGAGTGCAGGGAGGTCAGAATCCAACAACATCTGCAGTCCTTTTCAGCCTCTAAATCAGATTTTTTCTCAGGTCCCTCAATTTTAGCCAGAAAATACCTGAAATCATAGAAAAACACACAAACTCATAGTAAAGTCCAGAAAAGTGAATTTTAACTAAAAACTAATAAAAATATAATAAAAACTAGCTAAAACATCCTAAAAATAATGCCAAAAAGTGTATAAATTATCCGCTCATCACAACACCAAACTTAAATTATTGCTTGTCCCCAAGCAACTGAAGATCAAATAAGATAAAAAGAAGAGAATATGAAATGAATTCCAAAAACATCTATGAAGATCAGTATTAATTAGATGAGCGGGGCTTTTAGCTTTTTGCCTCTGAACAGTTTTGGCATCTCACTTTATCCTTTAAAATTCAGAATGATGGGCTTCTATAGGAACTCAAAATCCATATAGTGTTATTGATTCTCCTAGTTAAGTATGATGATTCTTGAACATAGCTACTTTATGAGTCTTGGCCGTGGCCCAAAGCGCTCTGTCTTCCAGTATTACCACCGGATACATACATGCCACAGACACATAACTGGGTGAACCTTTTCAGATTGTGACTCAGCTTTGCTAGAGTCCCCAATTAGAGGTGTCCAGGGTTCTTAAGCACACTTTTTTTGCCTTGGATCACAACTTTATTATTTCTTTTTTTTCATGTACTATCTCTTTTTTTTTTTTGAATTCAATGCTTTTTCTTGCTTCAAGAATCATTTTTATGATTTTTCAGATCCTCAGTAACATGTCTCC
>NC_029780.3:94623200-94626520 GCF_000817695.3 Arachis duranensis
TTCCTCTTGAAGATCTTATGGAGTGCTTGAGCTCCTCAATGTCTCTTTCTTGCCTTTTTTGCTCCTCTCTCATGACTCTTTGATATTTTCTAATTTCATGGAGGAGAATGGAATGTTCTTGGTGCTCCACCCTTAGTTGTCCCATGTTGGAACTCAATTCTCCTAGGGAGGTGTTGATTTGCTCCCAATAGTTTTGTGGAGGAAAGTGCATCCCTTGAGGCATCTCAGGGATTTCATGATGAGTGGGATCTCTTGTTTGCTCCATCCTTTTCTTAGTGATGGGCTTGTCCTCATCAATGAGGGTGTCTCCCTCTATGTCAATTCCGATTGAATAACAGACGTGACAAATGAGATGAGGGAAGGCTAACCTTGCCAAGGTAGAGGATTTGTCCGCCACCTTATAAAGTTCTTGGGATATAACCTCATGAACTTCTACATCCTCTCCAATCATGATGCTATGAATCATGATAGCCCAGTCTATAGTAACTTCGGACCGGTTGCTAGTGGGAATGATTGAGCTTTGGATAAATTCCAACCATCCTCTAGCCACGGGCTTGAGGTCATGCCTTCTCAGTTGAACCGGCTTTCCTCTTAAATCTCTCTTCCATTGAGCGCCCTCTTCACAAATGTCTATGAGGACTTGGTCCAACCTTTGATCAAAGTTGACCCTTCTAGTGTAAGGGTGTTCATCTCCTTGCATCATGGGCAAGTTGAATGCCAACCTTACATTTTCCGGACTAAAATCCAAGCATTTCCCCCGAACCATTGTAAGCCAATTCTTTGGGTCCGGGTTCACACTTTGATCATGGTTCTTGGTGATCCATGCATTGGCATAGAACTCTTGAACCATTAATATTCCGACTTGTTGAATGAGATTGGTAAGAACTTCCCAACCTCTCCTTTGGATCTTATGTCGGATCTCCGGATATTCACTCTTTTTGAGTTTGAAAGGGACCTCGGGGATCACCTTCTTCATGGCCACAACTTGATAGAAGTGGTCTTGATGCACCCTTGAGATAAATCTCTCCATCTTCCATGACTCGGAGGTGGAAGCTTTTGCCTTCCCTTTCCTCTTTCTAGAGGTTTCTCTGGCCTTAGATGCCATAAATGGTTATGAAAAAATAAAAAGCAATGCTTTTACCACACCAAACTTAGAAGGTTTGCTCGTCCTCGAGCAAAAGAAGAAAGAAGAGAGCAGAAGAAGAAGAAATAGAGGAAATGGAGGTGGCTTTGTGGTTCGGCCAAGGGGGAGAAGTAGTGTATAGGTTTTGTGAAAATGAAGGAGTGAAGATGGGTTTATATAGGAGTGGAGAGGGGGTGTATGGTTCGGCCATAATGGATGAGTTTGGGAGGGAAAGTGGTTTGAATTTGAATGGTGAGGTAGGTGGGGTTTTATGAAGGATGGATGTGAGCGGTGAAGAGAATAGTGGGATTTGATAGGTGAGGGGTTTTTGGGGAAGAGGTATTGAGGTGATTGGTGAATGGGTGAAGAAGAGAGAGAGTGGTGGGGTAGGTGGGGATCCTGTGGGGTTCACAGATCCTGAGGTGTCAAGGAAAATTCATCCCTGCACCAAGTGGCGAGCAAAATTGCTCTTTATGCCAATTCTGGCGTTAAACGCCAGGCTGGTGCCCATTTCTGGCATTTAACGCCAGCTTCTTGCCCCTTCCTAGCATTTAACGCCAGTCTGGTGCCCCTTTCTGGCGTTAAACGCCCATAATGGTGCCAGACTGGGCGTTAAACGCCCATTTGCTGCCTTTACTGGCGTTTAAATGCCAGCAAGCTATCCTCCAGGGTGTGCTATTTTTCTTTCTGTTTTTCATTTTGTTTTTGCTTTTTCAATTGATTTTGTGACTTTCCATGATCATCAACCTGTAGAAAACATAAAAAAAAAACAAAAGGAAAATACATAAATATAACATTGGGTTGCCTCCCAACAAGCGCTTCTTTAATGTCAATAGCTTGACAGTGGGCTCTCATGGAGCCTCACAGATACTCAGAGCAATGTTGGAACCTCCCAACACCAAACTTAGAGTTTGAATGTGGGGGGTTCAACACCAAACTTAGAGTTTGGTTGTGGCCTCCCAACACCAAACTTAGAGTCTGACTGTGGGGGCTCTGTTTGACTCTATTTTGAGAGAAGCTCTTCATGCTTCCTCTCCATGGTTGCAGAGGGATATCCTTGAGCCTTAAACACAAAGGATTATTCATTCACTTGAATGATCAATTCTCCTCTGTCAACATCAATCACAGCCTTTGCTGTGGCTAGGAAGGGTCTGCCAAGGATGATGGATTCATCCATGCACTTCCCAGTCTCTAGGACTATGAAATCAGCAGGGATGTAATGGTCTTCAACTTGTACCAGAACATCCTCTACAAGTCCATAAGCTTGTTTTCTTGAATTGTCTGCCATCTCTAGTGAGATTCTTGCAGCTTGTACCTCAAAGATCCCTAGCTTCTCCATTACAGAGAGACGCATAAGGTTTATGCTTGACCCTAGGTCACACAGAGCCTTCTTGAAGGTCATGGTGCCTACTGTACAAGGTATTGAGAACTTTCCAGGGTCCTGTCTCTTTTGAGGTAGTTTCTGCCTAGACAAGTCAGCCAGTTCCTTAGTGAGCAAAGGGGGTTCATCCTCCCAAGTCTCATTACCAAATAACTTGTCATTTAGCTTCATGATTGCTCTAAGGTACTTAGCAACTTGCTCTTCAGTGACATCTTCATCTTCTTCAGAGGAAGAATACGCATTAGAGCTCATGAATGGCAGAAGTAAATCCAATGGAATCTTTATGGTCTTAGTGTGAGCCTCAGATTCCCATGGTTCCTCATTAGGGAACTCATTGGAGGCCAGTGGACGTCCATTGAGGTCTTCCTCAGTGGGGATCACTGCCTTTTCCTCCTCTCCAGGTTCGGCCATGTGAGACGTGTTTATGGCCTTACACTCTCCTTTTGGATTCTCTTCTGTATTGCTTGGAAGAGTACTAGGAGGGAGTTCAGTAACTTTCTTACTCAGCTGACCCACTTGTGCCTCCAAGTTTCTAATGGAAGATCTTGTTTCAGTCATGAAACTCTGGGTGGTTTTGATTAAATCAGAGACCATGGTTGCTAAGTCAGAGTGGCTCTGCTTAGAATTCTCTATCTGTTGCTGAGAAGATGATGGAAAAGGCTTGCCATTGCTAAACCTGTTTCTTCCACCATTATTGTTGTTGAAACCTTGTTGAGGTCTCTGTTGATCCTTCCATGAGAGATTTGGATGATTTCTCCATGAAGGATTATAGGTGTTTCCATAGGGTTCTCCCATGTAATTCACCTCTTCCATTGA
>NC_029780.3:94626620-94627943 GCF_000817695.3 Arachis duranensis
ATGGCATTCAGAGTGTTAATCTCAAGAACTCCTTTCTTCTGATTCGTCCCATTGTTCACAGGATTCCTTTCAGAAGTGTACATGAATTGGTTATTTGCAACCATTTCAATGAGTTCTTGAGCTTCTGCAGGCGTCTTCTTCAGATGAAGAGATCCTCCAATAGAGCTGTCCAATGACATCTTGGACAGTTCAGACAGACCATCATAGAAGATACCTATGATGCTCCATTCAGAAAGCATGTCAGACGGACACTTTCTGATCAATTGTTTGTATCTTTCCCAAGTTTCATAGAGGGATTCACCTTCCTTCTGTCTGAAGGTTTGGACTTCCACTCTAAGCTTACTCAATTTTTGAGGTGGAAAGAACTTTGCCAAGAAGGCATTGACTAGCTTTTTCCAAGAGTTCAGGCTTTCTTTAGGTTGTGAATCCAACCATATCCTAGCTCTGTCTCTTACAGCAAAAAGGAATAGCATAAGTTTGTAGACCTCAGGGTCAACCCCAATGGTCTTGACAGTGTCACAGATTTGCAAGAACTCAGCTAAAAACTGATGAGGATCTTCCAATGGAAGTCTATGGAACTTGCAATTCTGTTGCATTAGAGAAACTAATTGAGGCTTAAGCTCAAAGTTGTTTGCTCCAATGGCAGGGATAGAGATGCTTCTCCCATAGAAGTCGGGAGTGGGTGCAGTAAAGTCACCCAACACCTTCCTTGCATTGTTGGCATTGTTGTTGTTTTTGGCTGCCATGTCTTCTTCTAGTTTGAAGATTTCTGTTAGGTCCTCTATAGAGAGTAGTGCTCTAGCTTCTCTTAGCTTTCACTTCAAGGTCCTTTCAGGTTCAGGGTCAGCCTCAACAAGAATGCTTTTGTCTTTGCTCCTGCTCATATGAAAGAGAAGAGAACAAGAAAATATGGAATCCTCTATGTCACAGTATAGAGATTCCTTGAGGTGACAGAGGAAAAAGAAAAATAGAAGAAAGAGGTAGAAGAATTCGAACTTAGAAAGATAGAGTTCGAATTGTACATGTTAGTCCATAAATAGAAGGATGTGAGAAGAGGGGGAGAAATTTTCGAAAATAAATTAAAAAGATTTTAAAAACATTTTGAAAAAATTGAAGAATGATTTTCGAAAAATATGATTGGGGAAGAAGTAAAGTGATTTTTGAAAAAGATTTTGAAATTAGAAATCAAAAAGATATGATTGAAAACTATTTTTGAAAAAGATGCGATTAAAAAGATATGATTGAAAATATATAGTTTTAAAAAGATATGATTGAGAAGATATGATTGAAAAACAATTTAAAAAGATTTGATTTTTAAAATCA
>NC_029780.3:94628199-94629593 GCF_000817695.3 Arachis duranensis
TGAATTAAAAACAGAATCTTCCCTCTTGTGCCATCCTGGCGTTAAACGCCCAGAATGTTATATATTCTGGCTTTTAACGCCCAAATTGCTACCCTTTTGGGCGTTAAATGCCCAGCCAGGCACCCTGGCTGGCGTTTAAACGCCAGTTTTCCTTCTTCACTGGGCGTTTTGAACGCCCAGCTTTTTCTGTGTAATTCCTCTGATGTATGTTCTGAATCTTCAATTCTCTGTATTATTGACTTGAAAAGACACAAATTAAAATTTTTTTTTGGATTTTTAATGATGAGGAAAAATCAAAATGTAACTAAAATCAAATAAACAATGCATGCAAGACACCAAACTTAGAAGTTTGTATGCTACTGACACTAACAAATTGAGAATGCATATGAGAAACAACAAAACACACAAAACAAGAGAATTTAAAGATCAGAGCAAGTAAATCATCAAGAACAACTTGAAGATCAATGAAGACACATGAATGAATTCGAAAAATGCAAGAAGAAAAGAAATATGCAATTGACACCAAACTTAAAATGAGACACTAGACTCAAACAAGAAATATTTTTTATTTTTATGATTTTGTAATTTTTTTGGTTTTTTTTTTTTGAAAATTATATGGAGAAGAAAATAAAGAGATTCAAAATTTTTAATAAGAATTCCAAGAATCATGCAATGTTAGTCTAAAGCTTCAGTCTAAAAAGATTAGACATGGCTAGCCAAGCTTCAGTAGGATATTACATGCAACAGCCAAATTGATGGGAATCAACCAGCTTTTGTGATGATAAAAGCATCATCTGAAACTTTAGAATTAATTCTTAAAAATTATGAAGAACAGAATAAATAAAAAAAAGAAAATTACCTAATCTGAGCAACAAGATGAACCATTAATTGTCCAAACTCGAACAATCCCCGGCAACAATACCAAAAACTTGGTACACAAAATTGTGAGTTCACACTTTTCTTACAACTCCGCGCAGCTGACCAGCAAGTGCACTGGGTCGTCACAATCTCAACTCTTTATCACAACTTCGCACAACTAACCAGCAAGTGCACTGGGTCGTCCAAGTAATAAACCATATGTGAGTAAGGGTCGATCCTACGGAGATTGTTGGTATTAAGCAAGCTATGGTCATCTTGTAAATCTCGGTCAGGCGGATTCAAATGGTTATGGAGGAATAATAAAATATGAAGTAAAGATAGAGATACTTATGCAATTCATTGATGAGAATTTCAGATAAGCGTATGGAGATGCTTTGTCCCTTCCGTCTCTCTGCTTTCCTACTGTCTTCATCCAATCCTTCTTACTCCTTTTCATGGCAAGCTGTATGTAGGGTTTCACCGTTGTCAGTGGCTACCTCCCATCCTCTCAGTGAAAATGTTCAACGCGCTCTGTC
>NC_029780.3:94629739-94655398 GCF_000817695.3 Arachis duranensis
ACTCGAGGTACAGCAGAGCTCCACACCTTAATCTATGGTGTGTAGAAACTCCACCGTTGAAAATACATAAGAACAAGGTCTAGGCATGGCCGAATGGCCAGCCTCCCAAAGAGGGTTCAATCATAAAAACATGATCAAAAGATTCTAAGATTGAAAGATGAAAATACAATAGCAAAAGGTCCTACTTATAGAGAACTAGTAGCTTAGGGTTTACAAATATGAGTAAATGACATAAAAATCCACTTCCGGGCCCTCTTGGTGTGTGCTTGGGCTGAGCATTGAAGCATTTTCGTGTAGAGACTCTTCTTGGAATTAAACGCCAGCTTTTGTGCCAGTTTGGGCGTTTAACTCCCATTCTTGTGCCAGTTCCGGCCTTTTACGCCAGAATTCTTGAGCTGACTTGAAACGCCTGTTTGGGCCATCAAATCTCGGGCAAAGTATGGACTATTATATATTGCTGGAAAGCCCAAAATGTCGACTTTCTAATGCAGTTGAGAGCCCGCCAATTGGGATTTTGTAGTTCCAGAAAATCCACTTCAAGTGAAGGGAGGTCAGAATCCAACAGCATCTGCAGTCCTTTTCAGCCTCTGAATCAGATTTTTTGCTTAGGTCCCTCAATTTCAGCCAGAAAATACCTGAAATCACAGAAAAACACACAAACTCATAGTAAAGTCCAGAAAAGTGAATTTTAACTAAAAACTAATAAAAATATAATAAAAACTAGCTAAAACATACTAAAAACATACTAAAAATAATGCCAAAAAGCGTATAAATTATCCGCTCATCAGGTTTGAATCTAGGGCCTCTTTTAATTTCTTTTAAACTTTAACACCAAAAACTGATTTTGCTGAGTCTGCAAAAGTGATTATATAGAGCAGAAAGGAAAGGAAAGAAGTACACATCCATATATCCTAGTTCAGCTACCTTATGCAATGTGACCTATATCCAATCTCCACCACAATTATGGTAGAATTTCTACTATCTTTTCAAAGATTTACATTCACCAATTCCCTAGGATTCTTCCTAATCCTATCTGGGATAAACCAAACTTCTAACCAATATTGATTTGGCTAGGTTCACTTTCTAAACTCACAACACTAAGTACTCACTCAACTTAGCAAGGGATACCTCTCAGGTACAAGAAACAAAATAGAAACAAATTACAAAAGAGATTGACATAAAAATAAAGAAAGATAAACTGAAGAATCAGAATATTCAATAAAGAAGCATGAAGGAGAAGAATTAAAACAGCTTGAAAGCCATAAGCATAACCCGATTTTAGAACTCTCAAATGTTTTCTTCCATCTTAGCAGAATATTTCCTTTAGTATAGGTGCATTGTTTCCAAAATTTTAGACTTGAGTAGTGAGGGTACTGGATATGTTCATATTTGTGGGTTTTCTCTCCTTGCTTTAAACTTTGGCTGATTACTCCCTTTTATATGGGGTAATGTTACCAAAGCTTGAGCTATTGTCAATACCTTGAGCAATTAAACCAGTTGAAGTCTTCTCCTTCTTTCAAGAAGTCAGATTCAAAAATCAGGGATCAAGAACAGAGTAAAGTGGTGTAGAGGTGAGATGGGTAGTAACAATTTCATTGGTATGAAGTCTTCAATGTGTTTGCCAATCAACACCCTTAATCTTGTGCTTAGGCCTCAAGTTTTATTTTCATCCCTTTGATAAAAATTAGAAAAAGCAACCTCCATTTTTCTTCTTCTTCAAAGTATCTTCAACAAGTTATTATGTGTGCACAAGAATGATAAATTTGCATTACCTTTTTTTCTGATCATTCTTGACTTAGGAATTTGATTTTGGTTACATTTGATTTGACTTGACCTCCAAAATTTGCTTTTCCCTCATTTTTCTTCTTTGATGTCAAGTTAAAAAGTGATGCACCTTTTTCTTCATTTTTACCTTACCCAAATTGTTAAAGCTCCATTTGCAGCAATTTGCTTTTTCCTTCATGAAGCTAACGAGTTGGGTTGTGGCATAAGCTTTTTCCTCATTTTATACACATTATTCTTTTCTGTTCGGCTGTACAAGCAAACTTGGGCCTGCATTACTAAAACATGCATCAAACAACATTGGACTATTAAACACAACTAAATATATGTTTGTCGTCACTAAAAATATTATTATTATTACTAAATTCAATATTTTATTTTTCTTTGTGAAAATTAGTCTTGATGATTAAAGATTTGATTTGAATGGAATCTAGAAGTTTTGAATTATTTTTTCGATCAACCTATTTTTGTAATGTTTAATGATAATTTTGCTATTTGTTTAAAACATAATTTGGTGCAAGATAGAATTAATTTTGGTGCTGTGTATTCTGTTGTGGTTACTTTGATATATGATTTTGTGGTTAATGTTGTTGGTTCTTATGCTATATATTCGGTGCTAAATGAAATTAGTTATTTTGTTTTTTACTTATGTGATTTCAATTTAACAATGAGTTGATGAAATTCTTTGATTACGAATATGAACAATTTTAGTGATGTTGTTAGTTTATAATGTGTCGTGTTTAACATTTTTCTATGTTTTTGTAGATTTTTGGTCATGTTGATGAACAGTTTGTGTCAAAAGTTGGGATGACTTTCAACACACTTGAAAAAGTTGAAAAATCCTGTAAAGATTATTCTAAACTTGCATGTTTTTCTACTAAAATAAGAAACACAAATAGGAAGGAAAATCAAATTAAGAAAAAGTCATGAATATGGCTTAAATGACACTAGAACTACTACAACTCTCTTGTACGACCTAATTACAATAAATACAAGTCAATGAAACTAAGTGCACTTCATTTATATCAGAACAACATCAAAATTACTTAATGATTGATGAGCGGATATTTTATACACTTTTTAACATCACTTTCATATAGTTTTTAGTAGTTTTTATTAGGTTTTTATAGGTTTTAGTGTTAAAATAACATTTTTGGATTCTACTATGAGTTTTTTTGTTTTTTGAAAAATTTCAGGTATTTTCTGAATGAAATTGAGGAGCTAGAGCAGAAGTCTGATTCAGAGACAGAGAAAGCACTGCATATGTTGTCTAGATCTGACCTGCCTGCATTTGGAAGAGCTTTTATGGAGTTACAGAAGTCCAAATGGAGTACTCTTAATGGCTATGGAAAGCTGACTTTCAGAGCTTTCTAGCAATATATAATAGTTTATACTTTGCTTTGGATTAAAAGGCCCAAAACTAGCGTCCAACGCTAGCTTCCTGTATCCTTCCAAGCATCCAGCGCACAAAGAGCAGAACCCAGCGTCCAAAGGCCCAGAAAGGACCCCCTAGCTGGCATTTCACGTCCAAGGAACCTCAATGCACGTGGGTCACATCAAATCTCAGCCCAAACACTCACCAAGTGGGCTCCAGAAGTAGATTTTAGCACTAAATAGACTGTTTTACCCTTACTAGTTATCTGTTTAGTATTTAAGGGATTAACTTCATGTATTTAAAAAAAAAGACTTAAACTTGAACAGATTTTCATCACCTTCCTCCTCCTCTGGGAAATAGGTCTGCCATTATTTTCATCTTTGTGTTTTTATTTCAGTATGAGCCTCTAAACCTCCTAGGTTGAGGAGAAGAGCCCTACTGAGTCCTATGAACTAATAAAAGTACTATTTCTTATTCTTCGATCTGTGTTTGATCTATCTCTAAGATGTATATCCCGATCTTCATCGTGATGAATAGGACGATCTAACAAATTGGCTCTGTTCATCACATTAAGATGAACGTGCCTGATAAACACTCGCGTCTACTTGGGTTCGTGTGAGTACCTGGAAAAAAAGCACGAGCCAACAACTATGGTTATACATCTCTCAGACGGTTAATCTACGATTTTGTTGGGGACTTCTCGAGACATCAGTTCAGCCGATCTCTGGGGACATTAAGATCTCTGTGGTATTGGCTAGATTCCAAAGAAGCAGTGTTCTCCGATCTAGAAGATTCGACCTTGTCTGTGGAGTTTTGAATAGGATCGCTAAGAGAATGACTTGCTAAGTGCTTCACCCTCCATTGGAATGAATGACAAGGGCCCTGGCGTTCATTCTGTAGTAGAGGAGATCAAGGACCATTAGCATGGCTTTGATCACTTACAGCCTACCATAGAAGAAGATCATTAACAAGCAAAGAAGACAGTAGTACCAGAGTTACTTCAGAAAGACAAAGCAACTCTGACTCTCAACTCTAATCATGTTATTTACTATTCCCAACATATAATTCCTAATAGATAACTTCTTAAGAGCTAATTTACAACTCCTTCTGATTTTGCCTAACTAAGACCTGCAAGACAACCATAAGCTTGCTTCAAGCCACAATCCTCGTGGGATCGACCCTGACTCGCTCAGGTATTACTTGGACGACCCAGTGCACTTCCTGGTACTACTACTGTTGAATGAAATAGTGTGGGTTTTGCGTACACGCGCACTAATGATGATGACATACAAACTCAGTTTAGAACAAGCACACAAACAAGACTCAATCAACCACAAAAACACATCCAAATAAATTTTGGATAAGAAAAAGTCATGAATATAGCTTAAATGTATAACTCTCTTGTATGACCCAATTACATCAAATCCAAGTCAACGAAACCAAATACACCTCATTTAACTCAAAATGACACCAAAATTACTTAATAATGATGACACAAACTCGGTTCAGAATAAGTACATAAACAAGACTCAATCAACTACAAAATACATCCAAATCAGTTTTGGTTCAAAAAAGTCATGAACATTGCTTAAATGACACTAGAATCACTACAATTACCTTATATGAACTAATTATAACAAATCCAAGTTAATGACAACAAACACAACACATTTAACTCAAAATGACACCAAAAGTAATTAATGATGGCGACACACAAACTCAATTCATTAAATTTCTTTTTCTGTAAAATATATAGTGAGATGGAGGCATGTGTTGTAATTGGTCAAGTTAAAAAGATTGCCAGATTTAGTTTTAGAATATGCAACCAAGGAAAGAGATAGACCAAGTTGCTCAATTAGATATGTCGCCGCCGCCACCAATTCCTTCAGGTTCAAGGAGGAGGAAGTTTAGTCACAAATCTTGGTAAGTTGACTTTGCTGCACATGTAAGTGAGCAATCCACATTTATTGATATAAAGAGTGAGTTAGATTATTATCTTGAAGAGAAACTAATGCCACAAACTGAACATCATTTTGATATCTTAAATTAGTGAAAAGCAAATGAAGCAAAATTTTATACTTTGCAAGCTATTACTAGGGATTTTTTGGTGATTCCAATATCTACAGTTGCCTCTGAGTCTTCATTTTGTATGGGTGACCAATTTGTTACATCACATCGTAGTAGGTTACATCCAGATACATTAGAGGTTTAATTGTGTAATCAAGATTGTCTTTGGAATGAACTTGGCACCACAACTAACATAGGATTTGAGTGCTACACAATTCATAGCATTGAATGAGATGTTGATGTAGGAAAACTACTATATAGAATACACTATTTTTTCATATTATTGACTTATTGTTGATTTATTATACAATTTTAACTTTTAGTTATTTTCTTCTTTTCAATGTAGGATTCAAATAAATCGGAATCTATCATCACTACCAGTATAGGATGTATGAAAGAAGGCTTGAGAATTATAATTTTACAATGTGATAACTTCTGTTTTTTTTTTTTGGATATGTTTAGTTGTTTTATAAATATGTTTGATAAAAATATTTGTTGGTTATTGTTGTTTAAGTCTTTGAAGACAATGAAAATTATATTTGTAATAACAATAAAAACTATCTTTATTTTTTTCATTTGTTATTTTTTTATTAGTTTTTATAAAAATTTGCAAATATCCGCAGATACTCCAGTATCCGACGGATATAAGATTCTCGTTACTCGTAGCAGAGACGAAACAAAGATGGAGATAGAGACAGATTATAGAGGCGGGGGGCAGGGGCTCCCATAAAAATCCGTTGCTATCTCTAGTTTCATGTTAATAAAATTGTTGAAACTGAAACGATTTTTCTCATGTACAATTGCTTTTCCCACTCCACCATTATTTTATTTTATATTATACATCAATATCTGGGCTTTTTTATTTAAATAAATATATGAAAATCATTATTTAGAAAAATGCGCTTGGAAGGAAAGAAAGATCAAAATGCGCATGGCCATCTCAGGTGAACCGCCTGCGAAATGGGAGTTTTGTGTCAGAACCACCTCACCTACTGTAGTCACGAAATGAAACTCCATTTCACCTTTATTGCATGCGAATAGGGCGTACTACAGGTCTGCCACCACTTTGCAAGCCTGTGAAATGGCCACATCAAGTGGGGCACCCACGAAATAGCCATATAATTCTGTTGTACTGCAAACAGAATGGGCCAAATAGCGTATACCGCATGCGAAATGGGATCAAAAATTCACTATATAAATGCCGGTGCTTACGAGCCACTTCCAAATTATTCAACTCGCTTTTCTTCTACTCTCTCTTCCACACCTTTAAACTTCTCTTTTAAAATTTTCGTCATAGCTATTTTTGCTCTCTCTATGGCCTTTGAAAATATTTATGTTATCATATATCCGAATGGAGAAATCTCTCATACATCTGAGGTTATTACATTTGTTTGTAATGATCCACTTCAGATAATGATTCTGCCATAAACATCATTGCAACAACTGAAAAATTTAATTCTGATGAAGACTAGTATGATTGGAGAAAAGGAAATCACTAAGTTGGTTTATAAGATGCCAGTTGTATTAGCCAATTCGTTTGCTTATCAGAAAATGCAGATTAAATCTGATCAGTATTTTTTATGATGTTTTCTTATCATCATAGCATTACAAGCATCTATTCCATGAAACTGTGAGAATCTTGAAAATGTTGGTGGTAGCTCTTTTAATTTGAATAATGTGGAAGAAATTCGAAATTTTAGATTGGCTAAAGCAATTTCCTTACAACAAATTGGTAAGGCTCGTAGTCCCACTTTTAATGCCTTTGTCACGCTGGAATAAAATACAGAAAATCATCATGCACGTCCCTTCCCTTCCACACGTGTTGCATCCCTAGAAGGTATTGCTAATGGATTGACAAATTCATCTAATGAAGATGATATTAAGGATGATAGCAATGAGGATGCAGAAGTTGTTCCTAAAACCCAACCGCTTTATAGCGAAATGGTTCTCCCACTTCTTTCCCAACAGGTAGGTGTCACGGCGCCAGGTGGTGTTTCTAGCGGCACTCCAGACCACTATCTGTCTTTAAATCTAGGAGCAACGAACTCAACTACAGCTGAGAGTAGACCAAGCAACTATGTTGTGTTCGGTGAAATGGAGCTTGTGATTGGGTTGAAGTTTCTCAATAGAGAAACAGCGATGCTTGCTATTAAGAATTACAGCATTCTTAAAAGTGCGGAATACAAGGTCATAGAGTCAGATCAATCTCGGTCTGTGTGTCGATGCAAGTAGTATGGTGACCAATGTCATTGGATGATAAGGGTTGCAAAGACCATATCTTCGAGATTTTGGGAAATCCAAAAATACCATGGGTCTCACAGTTGTTTGGCAACGTCGATGTCGCAAAATCATTCTCAACTTGGTAGCAATGACATATGCTAGCATATATTCCCTATGGTTCATGCAGACGCGACTATTTGCATAAAGGTGTCGTAGGGGCCAGTAGAGTCAGCTTACTGGTACAAGGTTTCTTACAAGAAGGTTTGGCACGCGAAGCAAAAGGCAATTGCCAAAATTTATGGAGATTGGGATGACTTATACAATCAGCTACGGAGATATTTCAATGCTTTACAAACTTTCATTCCAATTATAAAGAACATGTCAAAATAATTGGTTTTTTTATTGATATTGATGTTTGGAATAGTTTATCTGTTTTATTAAATAAGCATACTCGTCTCAGGTACAATTGTTGACCTACAAACGCAACTTTACTACGTTGGTAACACATAGGACTGTGACAGTGTTATGTTTCATCAGGTATTCTGGTCATTTTCATCGTGTGTTGAAGCATTCAAGCACTGCAAGCCATTGGTCTCAGTTGACGGAATGCACTTGTATGGCAAGTATACGGGCACCCTGTTGATGGGAATAGCAGAGGACAGAAATAACAATATTCTGCCCATTGCTTTTGCGATTGTCAATAGGGAGAATACAGATTCATGGTGACAACATGCATAGTGCATCAAGGCATTATCTGGAGTATCGAGCGGCATCTGTTGAAGTCGAGTCCTGAGCCACTTTAATTTTATGTTAAATTTCATCGTCCTGACATGCCCAGGCGAAACATCACTAAGAAGTTCTTCACACCATTGCCATAATTTCTCTGGTGAAACTAGCTCCATGACCTCAGAGTACCGCTCACAGGCTCGCCATCAATTGGTAACCCTAATTGCATTGTAATGTCCTCTAGAGTAACTGTACACTCACCCCATAAGAGGGGTCCAATAATGTATGTATATTGGACCTTTTGAGACAATTATAGATCCTGGGAGGCAATTCTAATTGGTCAATAAAAAAAGATTTAAATTCTATCTCTTTTTTGTTTTTTCTTAGTTTAGCCAATGTATCATGAAAAGTGAAATCGGGTAAAGTAACTTTGTGTTAATTTTTTTCTAATTTCAAGTTTTCTTCTCCCGCATGTAAAAAAGGAATAAATGTATGTGTTTCAGGATGCCATCTTTCGAAAAGGCGCTTATCAATGGATTATCGTACTCGAAATGCTTTATTAAGGAAGCATAATAGAATCCTGTTTGTCTTAAATAAGGTTCAAGCCTCTGCCTCCTAATCTCCATGCTTGGATCTAGTGAATCTGATGTGAAAACATCAACTAATGTGCCATGCAGACTAAGAAAAGACGTGTTGGCTGAGATAAAAAAAGGATACAAAAAACAAAATTCAAAATAATGTTAACAAGATTAAATAATAATAAAATTAATACTAAGAAGAATACTAATACCAACCATGACGAAAAATAATCACATAACTAAAACTTATAAGCCAACCAAAAAAAAACTTATAAATTTTTACTTAGTAACAATTTTTTTATACATACAAAAACTAACCTTGTGAAGTAAATGTGCAAAAATATAAAATTCAACCACCCGATTAAAATTTTTTTTCAATGTTGACTCCACTATCGCTCATTTTAATAATTTTTTTACCTCAACGTTCAATTTTTCCCCTTCTTTCTCTCCTACTTTATTAGTTTTACTTTGTGAGCTGCATCAACGAATTGGTCGCCTACCTCCTTTTATATTAAAACTAACCATAAACCTCCAACTGTTGCCACTCATCAATCACTGCATGCTGGTACGGAAACTGAAAACACCGGAATTTGCAGCTTTGACTGCTTTGTCACCATTTTGTAGGTGACAAATACGAACTCACTTAATTCGTGGCTATTGTCCCTGACTTGGCCCGATTCGGGGGCGCTGCAGATGAGTTCGTCCATTTCGCAGGTGTCGAACGTGAGGCGGTTCATTTCGCATTCGCCAAATGAGAATTGGCTCATTTCACTTACGCTGTTACTGGATTAGAAAGACTATTTTGTCTCAGATGTGCCACCTAATCCTCTGCCATGCCAGCTTCTATTTCGCATGCGCCAAGCTTGAGTTAAAGAGTAATTCCAATTCATAAACAGTAATACATTTGAAATAGTCATGCGCATTTTGATCTTTCTTTCCTTCTCTGCGTATTTTGATAAATAATGATATATATATATATATTAAACAAAAAAGCCTCAATATGTGTGTATACGTGTCATATATGACCATGCATGAATTACTACGTCGAAGAATCACGATATTCATGCATTGAGTTATAATTGTCAACTTAGATAAATAATACATATTTGAGATTTTAATATCAATTGGTGTTTGAATATATTTATTAATATATATTGAGAGAGAAAAATATTTAATATTCTTAGAATACATTTATTAAATATTGTAAAAATAATTATTGGTACTAGTTTTTCTTCTACTATTTAAAAAATGGAATAAAGTATTAATTTGACCTTTGTCTATTTATCCGAATGACAATGTAATTCTTGACAAAAAAAAGCGATCCGTTTCGGATCCTGACCTCATGCTTCGACTGCCAATGCAGTCCTTTTTGTGTCACTTTTACGACGAAAGATTGACGAAAATTGTTGATGTGTCTAGATAAACAAATGAGGTGGATGGCAAAGGTGGTTAGGTGGAAGATGGAAGCCTACGTAGCTTGTTGGAAAGGACAGAGACTTATCTGTCTTCTTCCACGTCACATGAACAACGTCGTTTTGACCTCTCTAGAAGTCTTTATTAGACGAGTTTGCTCATCTCTCTCCTTTATTTCGTGTTTGGAATCCAAACCACTATGAGCAGTAGCAGAGAGCATGGGAGTGGAAGAAATGCGTTGAACGAGGAGGGTTAGAGTATTTATGAGTTTTGTTGGCAATGAGCGAAGAAAAAGAAAAGACTCATTGCCAACAGAGCTCACAGAACTGCTCCTATCCTCATCGTTCAACGCATCTCTTCCACTCCCACACTCTTTGCTATTGCTCATGATGGATCTAGTTGAACTTGAGAAGGGGGGTTGAATCAAGTTAGCTTAAAACTTAAAGTTTCAAAATCTGTTTTTGCTGTAACACAATTTGCACGAGATTATTTGCACGAGAAGATGAAGACCAGCATATATCCTGGTTTAGATTCTTTGTGTAATGAATCCTACATCTAGTCTCCACCACAAACTATGGTGGAATTTTCACTAATCATTCACAGATTACATACACCAATACTATTTCCTAATTCAACTAATATCTACACCCTAAGCTTTCATCACCAAAAGCTTAGCTTCCCATAGTGCTGACCCAACTTAGATGGGGAATCAACCATATTCAATTTCCCCAAGTGCTAACCCAACTTGGTAAGGGGAACTAATCCTAGTTCATAAACCCAAAATACATCAGAAATTAGTGGCTATTTTGCATCACTCTTGTCTTTTCTCTCTTGGCTTTTGAACCTCACATAATTGCCTTTTCTCAAAATAGAAAATAACGTAAGACAGCCATAACACAAAGATCATAATTAAGCTTGAGTAGAAGAAAGAGATTCTAGCTCTATGTTAGAGATGGTGCTCTGAGTGTGTATGTTCTCTCTTTCTTGACTTGAAATGGTGGAGTGAAACTTGTTATATATCTTCAACTTGGCTTCATTGTAGCTTCATTCTTTTGCTTGTCCTTGCTGCCTATTGGAGCTGGCACAGCTAGCAAACTGTCCTTCTTCATCATGCTCCACTACCCCTACTGCTGGAGGAGCTCGTCCACTATCTCTGTGGTCCTTTTTCTTGCTTTCTTCCTTGGCAAGCTCTTCTTTTGCATTCTGCTCCATTTCCTTGCTTCTGTTGCTCTGTGCTCTTTGCTCATTGGTGTTTTGCTCAACCACGATCCTAGTATTGCTTAACTGATGTCCTTGGGTTAGTGATTGTCCTAGTGTATTGTTTGTCCTTGGAGAGGTGGAGTTGTCCTTGTGTCTTGTTGCTTTGCTAGAACCCCAGCTGTCCTTGATGTTGACAGATGTTCTTCTCTTTCTCTTTTTGTTCGGTGCTCTCTTTCTTGGCTCATATACTGATTTGTTTTTCAAATGGCAAGTAATGGGCTGAAGTGTTGAAACTATAATGCTTTAAGTTGCTGAAGCCACACTAATTTTGACTGAAGCAATCCTACAAGTGGGCCTGCATCACTTAGTACACACATTACACAATATTGGACTTTCAATCCAAATGAATGTTTGTCATCATTAATCCAAAATCAAACTAGGCTCAACAGCTCATGTTGGTTTGGATTCCAAACACAAAACAAGGGAGAGAGACGACTAATCTCGTCTAATAAAAACTTTTGAAGAGGTTAAAATAACGTCGTTAGTGTGACGTAAAAGAGGACAATTAAATCTATGTCTTTTCTAACAAACTACCTAGATTTTTATTTTCTACCTAATTATTTTAGCCATTCATCTCATTTACTTATTTAAACACGTCATCAATTTTTGTCAATTTTTTGTCGTAAAAGTGATAGAATTGAAAGATCACATTAGTAGCTGAAACATAGGGTTAAGGTCCGAAACAAATCTTTTTTTTTTTGGTAAAAAAATTACATTGTCATTCGAATGAATAGACAAGGATTGAGTTGGTATTTACTCTTAAAAATTAGCTATAATTTTAGGAATGAATGACATAAATATTCAAAGCCCACATGAACTGTTTTTAAGAGCACGTGAGTATTTTTCTGCATTATTATATGTTGATGACTATTTTCACGGTAACAACCTACATGCACATGCGCGAGTTACTTTTATATATCACTCACAATGCAACCACGTGATTCATGAATATTTCATTTTTGTCCAATTTTATGAATTATGATAGATACGTTTGTGGTGGTTACAGTGCTTAGAGCTAAGTTGTATGTTATCTAATGCATCGCCAAATATAAATAAAATCACTTACTATAATTTCGCAATAAAATTTAAATCATTATCATAATTAATTTTAATTAAAACGATGATTAACTTAAATTACATAGAACTTAGGTTTTTTTGTTTTCACAATATACTCTAATCTGATAAATTAAGAATTAATTTATCACAAATTAAACTTTTATTTAAAAAATATTTTTTATTAGTTAATAAATTATTACATACAAAAAATAAAATTTGAATCGTCTGCCATTTATTTAAATGAACTAGAAAATTAATTCCAAAACCAACTCAACTTATATGATTGATGTTATTTTTTGACAAGGGTTTGAGATGACAATAATATTAATAATGTTTAAACGTATAAATTTTACATAATATTATTGGAACGATATTAAAGAATTAATTGATGATAAAGCTAACAATAAAAGATAAACAAAATTCCAACTTTATTTATTATTATTATTATTATTATTATTATTATTATGGTAATTTGATTGAATATCACAAGCCACCCGGCCCCCACATCCAATAATAAAGCCCCCACCACATAAGGCAGCTTTAATTTTTTGTTAACACCTCAGCAGCTAGGTATCGCGATATTAAAACATATCCACTCACTGCAATAAATAGGGAGCTCGAAGTCGAATACTATATGGTACACAAGGGTCGTTCATACGTCTTTTGTTTTGGCTCGTGTCTCACGCTTCATTTGTAGGAGTAATAATTTATGTTATCGAGTCATCAAAATAATATAAAGTGTAAACACATAAAGAAGAAAGAAAGTGGAGAAGGGGTCTCACTATTTTTATGTATTTATTTTAAGGTGGATATTAGGATCAATTCTACTAGAGAGACGATAAAAAAAACATGAATAATATAAATAATGAACTGTAAGTTTTGATCCAATACAAAAATAAAAAATAAAAAATACTTTTTAAATTATCTAAATAAAAAAACTCACACAATTATTTTAAATAATTAATCATTTCAAACTCTAATTTACCAAAGCATTTCATTTAAATACTTTCTTTTTTTCAAACCGTTTGCCACCCCACCTTCATCAATTATCCCACCTCACCGGCATTAGAAGTTCTCTCACCAGCCATCATCGTTGCCTCCTATAGACCCTTCCCCACGCATCTTTCTCTCCCTCGCCGGCAGCCAATGTCGCGGAGGGGCCGTCATCCCCGTCGTAAGTCTCTCTCTTACTCGCCGGCAGCCATTATCGTGGAGGGCAAGTCATCCCCGTCGCGCGTCTGTTTCTCCCTTGCCGGCAACCAACATTGCGGAGGGGGCTCATCCTCTTCATCGCGCGTCCGTCGTGCCCCGCTCGTCTCTCTCTCCTACGCCGAAAGCCAACCTTGGGTTATTTTCAACCACCACCGTTTCTCTCTTTCCATACCATCATAATCCTCGCTGCTGATCTCGTCGGCCCCGTCACTCTACGCTATCCATCCCCATCCGTCGTCGAGCTCTCACCCATAGAGCACCAACCTCGCAGCATCTGGGAAATTCGAGATAGATTCAAATTCAACAAACAACCATCTAGGTAGTTATTCAAATAACCATCTATCTACTTAATGAAATGAACATCCAGCATTTGTTAATTATATATATACTTAAACTAACCATCCTCGTAAGAATTACAATAACCATCCGCTAATCTATTGAAATGAACATCCATCAATGGGAACGTGAGGGGGAAGGCATGGGTGCAGCTGTGGCTACGGGTGGCGTCAGCACGGCTGGCGGAGGAGGGTGCAACGGCAAAGAAGATGCACAGGTGCGGCTGCGGAAGGGACGATGGCTTTATGCTCCATCGGAACGGCTGTAACCGACAATAACGACGAGTTTTTGCCATGGACCGGAGATTAATGACGACGAGTTTTGGGCATGTATCGAAGATTGGGAGGTTATGGTAAGAGTAGGAGTAACTGTACGTTGTGTGAATGTGTTTAATTGTTAATCCTAATGATTCAAATTTCAAAATTTGAAATTAAATAATTAATTAATAATCTTATTTTAAATATTAATTTTACCTTTTTTTAATTCATTATTCACATTGTTCACAATTATCATTGTTTCCGTATACTTTCTCTATTAGGATGGAAAGATGCTTCATCATCTTATTCATTGATTAAAATTTTAAATATGTTAGTGTTTCTCTATTTTCGTTAATCTCGACAAAATATTGAATCAAACTTATATCAAAATCTCAATTCAAAAAGCAGATACAAATCCTCTTAAAAAAGGAAACTCAACCCGAAAATTACCAAGTGTATGTTTCGAAAAATCGCTTGTACGTGAGATGTATGAATTATTAGTGAAATTACATTATAAAAAATGTAAATAACTATAACAAATGAACATACAAAAGATAAATGAACTTTTAAATAAACATAAAAGTGAAATAGCAATTGAAAAAAAAAAGGCAAGATGCTTGAAGAAAAAAAAGAAAACAAATTGACAGTTGACTCCAGATATTCACATGCACTTGCACTCCATGATTCTCCCTGACATTAGTATGATTCGAAAATTACAGAACTTTAGTGCAACTATAAAAGTGTTCAGATTAAAATCCCTAACTCCTATAAGCTTCTCTTATTTATAGGCAATGATGCTAAATTGCTTATTTCTTTTCTCTTTCTCACAATCTAGCTTCCCTTTTCTCTCGAGTTTTTGTGGCCCTCGATCTTGTTTTGACCATGAAAGACTTTGTTCTCCAAGAGCTAAAAGTCCCACGTCTTTTCCTTTTACCTTGGTCACCAAGCTTTTGTCCCCCACATTCTTTATTCACCACGAGCCAAATGATTTTCTCACGTATCTTTAGCAAAATTTGACCTAAGTTCTTTTATACTCGATTCATATCATGCATAGTACAATCAACACTTTTCTCATTGCGGTCGAACTGTACAGAGTGTTGAATTTTTACACTAACAAATTTTTCCTTAAAAATTATCATTTTAGGAATAAGATGATAAGTTTTGCTTAACATGTGCCAATCACGTGCTATTTTTTTCAAAATTCAGAATTTGAAAAGACAGTTACACAGTTTCTGAAACGATGCTTGTATTTTTTGGAAATACATAAAGTCTCCTAGAATTTTAATGATCTTATTTATTTAAAACATTGCCACTTGTTTACTACTTTCTTCACTTATCAATTCTACAAAGAAAAATTGTTCTTTCTTCAAGTTTTCTCATTATTTCTATGGATTTCCAACCCGTTTAACAACAAGCTACCTCTCCATCCATTATAGTTGCATCTTCTACTTTCACAACCATTGCCATCACTGCCACTATTACTTCTTCCATTGCTCCAGTAACTATGGCCTTTGCGTCTTCTTCCATTCCAGTTGTTGTTGCTACTACAAAGTCTTTTGCTTCTGGCATGGTAACTACTGCTTAACAACTTCCTCATCATCATAAGGATGGTGATTATGTTCAAATCGTTCCTCCCCTCTCTCTGGTAGCTAACGTTATACAATTTTATAATGATGATGGAAGCTTAAGAGCCTCCAACCCAAATGTTGAGACCATATAGCTCTGGAGAAATCAGGTATTCCTTTCTTTTAAGGTTACTGGCATCTTGTATTCATTTTTAGGACCTCTTTCTACTTAAGAACAGATTAAATCCATTTCATTTTTCTTTCTATCTCACCTGAACATCTTCCTCTGATTTTCTGTAAAAATATTAAGGCTTCTTATTTTGCCTGTCAAATTTTCAGAACTACTCCTCCCAAAGAGTCTAATTCTATTTTCTTGACTTGGATGTCAAGATTAGTCCCCACTTACAAATCTATATAAAAATTAGTAGGGATTACTTTTGTCCTTAAACTAGCTACCTTCGACCTATCATATACTACACCTCTTTTAGGAGCTAGTTTATATTTTTGGTGTCCTACTATTAACAACTTTCACTTTTCATATGGGATGATGGGTCCTACTTGAATAGAAGTATCTGCTTTGACTAGCATGCCTCCTAATGGGGAGTGTGTGTCATACTGAGTACCCAGATGATGTTTTCAATATCAATTTTGACTCGACTTCTATGTCGGGTTTCATTCAAAATAACACATGGGGTCTGATGATGAGTTAATCACTGCTAGTAAGCATATAAAGTTTTGTCTTAATGTCTTAGTGTTTTTGTTTTTTGCTCAATCCATTCAAATTCAGAAAAATAACTATTTATCTTTAGCTATCATGATTTATCACAAAAAAAAAATCAACCTTCCTTCCTTGATCTTATGTCAACTATATGAAACTTTTTCTTTAATAGTCAGTGAGATTCGTCAAGGTGAAACTTTAATCAATCGATTGGCCCACTTTGGGTTATCAATTTATGGTTAAATGCTATACTTGAGCCTCGACTCATAGCTTCATCTTCTGATATTCCAAAAACTTCTATTGATGATATTCAACTATCTCTTTTGTCTTGGTTGAAACCAAAATAATATGTCTGGCATTGATGCCTTTTATCACTTTATTGTCATACTTCTCGAAATCAATACTGATGATAACACTTCTTACTACCCCAATTCTTTCACCTACCATCGATGTTCGGTCGAGTATCTTCATTTTTTTACCAGCTCCAAACTAGAAAACCAATTCATTATGGACGATCTGCAATCTTGAACATTAACTCCTCAATTCCTCCCAAAAGGACTTCCACACACGAGTTTACAATAGCTTTAAAGAAGAAATTAGTCACCTATTCTCCTCAATATGTGTCTCGTCAATTTGGACTGGCACAAGCACTACATTCTCCACTATCTCTTGACTCTAAAGTACAAATGATTTATTATGAAGTGTCGAGATTAGAGGAGTTCAACCAAATCTTTGACTTGAACTATCAAAGAATAAGTGCACAATATCATACGCTTGACCTCACTCGCGGTTTTCTTTCAATATCTTCCTTCCAAAAGTGGTAGTGGTCAGCTTATTATGCATCTCATTACACTTCAACTGATTAAACTCTTTCTAATTTGATCCTTCCTACTGCGTAAACTACTACAACATCAAAAAAGAATAAAGGTGAGCATGTCAAAGAAATTTTTAAGTTTGAGAAGTATTACAAGGTCAAATGGTATTTCAGGAAGATAAGGTACATTTTCAATAAGGCCTTATAGGTATGGAAAAAGAAAAAAGAAGCACACTTGTATAAATGTCTTAAACGTTATTTACAAGCCTTTACTCGAGATCTTTTAGCATAGAAAAAATATTTTATGCATCCTTTCAAGTTTTCTTCTTTTCCTAATGTCCTTTTGTACCTTGCTAATCGACTGTCTAACCCTCTTAAAGGAGCCTTAGGAGTGAATTATCAACTTCAAAAAAATGACCCACAGACGTTGGTTGTAAACACGACTAGTGTTGTTTACTATCGAGGAACCAGTGATAAAATCCATGGTCAAACAAAGATCGCTGGATATCCTCTAGGTATCTTGTGTTTCCTTGGGTTTTAGCAAATTTTATCTTCTACTCATCTTATATTTTCTATGTGCTTTTTAGTTGCTCGACTTACCTAAATTGCTAGGGTTGCAGCTGACCCTCAATCAGTCGAATTATTTTAAGACTAAGTTAGTAATTGCAAACTTTTTATTCTTTAATTGTTGTATGACCTAGCTCTGGATTCTTTATGTCAAATTATTCTATCCAACACCATTAATCGAGCTTGATCTAATTTGCCTAATTCATCCATCATATATACTCGATCAATATTGTTCAACATGTAAATCATTTTGTTTTGCCACTTTGATAGTTTGAAAATTTATTTCAAGTGGTAAAACAACTTTATGGCCATATACAAGTTTGATGAATCCATATTTGATGATAAATTTTGGTTTGATTTGAGTGGATTTCATCATACAAACCCACATTTATTCATCTAAATAGCATACTTTTGTGTTTTCTCTCTAAATTGTATCTAATTGTGAAAACATGCTATTTTGTGCTTAATTTAATCAATTTTATTCCACTTTCATTCTATTTGATGCCTTGATCTTTTTTATGAGTGATTTCAGGTGTAATAAATAGGAATGGCTTGATAAGAGTGGAAGAGAAGCATGCAATTGGGAGAAAACATGAAGAAAACAATGGAGAAAAGTATTTCAGAGTGTTCCCACGCACACTTTCTGTGCCTACGCACAAGGGTCAAAATCAGTACCTGTGCCCACGCACAGGTATGTGTGCATGCACAGAATGAAAATCAGAAAGTGTGCCCATGCACAACTTCTGTGTGTACGCACAGGAGAAAATTCAGCAAGTGTGATTTTGGAAGCTCCCATGCCTAATTCTGATTGTTTTGAAGCCTAAAGGAGGCTAGCAACATACCATACAATACCATACTTCATACAACACACTTAGGAGTAGTTTAGGTTAGGTTTTCTCTCAATTTTCCTTAGGGTTTAATTAGGGTTTGTAGAATTTTATAGCTTTAAATTTTTATTTTGGATCCTTGCTTATTTTCATTGTAAGTATTTCTTAATTTTCTCTTTTATTACATTAATTATTCTACACTTTCTTATATTTTAAGTCATTTTGTCAATACATATATGCTTCTCGCAATTTTGAGTTTTGGTTAATGAATTTGATGTTTGAGTTGTTAGCGTTGATTTTGATCCTTTGTGGTTCATAGTTTTCATCATTTTTCCAATTTTGCGATGTTTTATGATTATGCCCACCATGTATTTGATGAAATGCGAATTTTAATTATGGGGTAGATTTCGACCGCTTGGCTTGGGGGATTGAGTGTATGGAATACTAGAGTCATAATGTCCGATATTTAGTGATAATTCTTGGGTTGTTAGTTGTTATTGGTTCCACTAACGCTAGCTTTTTACTAAGGTAATTTGTAAGTTAGCTAGGATTTGTGAATTAATAACAATTATGCTCATTTGACTTACTCTTCGATATTAAGGGTTGACTAAGTGAGATTAATCGATCATAATTATCATAGTTGTGGTTATGGCAAGGAAGGAATTCTATAACTCATCCCAAGTCAAGGTTCCATTTATGTTTTGAACCACATTTTCATCAATTTTGAGCCTTACTTGTTCATATTAGATACATAGTTCTTTTATTCCTTTATTAGTTTATTAACTGCAATTTTGATCGTTCTTTTATCTCTTTATTGCTTGCTTCTTTATTGAAAACACCCTTATGCTTCTCGCAACCATAATTGTGCGCTCTTAGGCATTAGTTCCTAGGGAAGACAACCCGAGATTTGATTACTCTCGGTTAATTTGAATTAGAAATTTTAAACTTTGATGATGGGAGTTGGTTGTCGGTTTGGTCTATACTTGCAATGGAAGTTATTTTAAGTGGAAAAATCCAAACCGGTGCAAATCTCAATTATCAAGTTTTTGACGCTATTACCGGGGACTAGTGCCATGAGTGTTATAGTTTTGGTTGCTGTGAATATGTGAATAGTGTGAATAGATACTTTTTGGGTTGTTTGATTGTTTTTACTATTAATTAGGATTTTGTTTCTTTTGTTAATTGATGTCTTTAGTTTTTATTTTCAATTTTTTCTATGAGTTATCACCCTCTTGGTTCGGAGTATGGTTGCGATCAATTTGTAGGGCTTGATAACTTCAATTTTGGATTGCATCATACAATTGGGGCATCAATTTTGGAAGGAGCAACCTCCTCTATACTATAATGAGCAAAACCCTCCCCAATATGCATACCCAAACCAAGAATATAGTGGATTTCACTTTGATTATGCACATCCACCACCATATACCTATGACCCATACTCCCAACATAATCCTCAATCACCATACTTTCAAACACCACACCAATACCACCATCCACTTCCTTACATACCACCTTAAAACACCTACCAACATGAGTCACCTCCCACACATACAACCTTTCTCCCAAATAGTGGACCTCTTTCTTTACTCCAATATGAAGTTTTTTCACCCTTGACCCAAGACCATCAAGACCTTCAAACTTGTCTCCAAGAGCAAGAAGGATTCCGAAGAACACAAGGGCGATTCATGGCTACCATAGCCGAAGCGGTGAGCCACTTGGTCCTACTTAGCTCATCCGATCAAGGCATTCCTCTTGAGGAATGTGAAGGGTCAACTAAAGATTGTAGTGAAGAGGAGAGCATGGAGCCACAAGGAAAAGAGGAAGAATTAGAGCATGAATTGAAACAAGAGGAGGAAGGTGGGATAAGTGAGTCGGAGGAGAGAAAGGGAGAGTTGAGGGAGATTGATCAAGATGTAGATTCCATCATTGATGATTTTTTGTCCACCTTGGTCAATTCCCTTAATAATCTTAGTGAGCCTCTTCCTATTGAGTTTGAGAGAGATATGGAGATAGACTTCTCAAAACTTCCTTGTTATGACTTGAGTGATAGGGAAGAGAAAGTTGGTGAGGAAGCAATTCTGGTCCAAGAGCATATTGAATGGGTGGCAATTTCATCTATGAGCTTCATTGGCCCCCATCAATATGCTATCTTGGAGATAGATTACCAACTCAAAATCTTTCTTGGGTTGTTACATGGTGGAGAAAGGAGTGTTGGTTGCCAAGTAAATCCAAGGCTCATCAAGAAAGGCAATTCAAGCTTTGGGATTCAAGTATGGTGTGAAGGGCAATTGAGTGGTTTGACCTCATGCATAGCACAACAATTATCTTGATTTTTTCTAACAAGGATTCTTGTCAATTTCTCCCAGCCTCCATCTCTCATCTATCCATACAAAATATTTGCAATCCATCGTCTGCAGCATGAAACATAGGAATAAGGAATCATTCACAATAAGTTAACCTAAACATAAACATAAACATAAAAACAGAAGGACTTACCTTTCATAGAAGACACCTAATGAATCATTTTTCAGGATTTGTCAAAGTTCTAGATTGTAGCAATACCACATCCTACTCATAGAAGAATATCCAAGACAGAATTTTCTTTTCACCCCTTTTGAAAGACGAAGACCCCTCTCTGCTGATGCTTCCATTTGAAGAACAATAGCTACCTCTGCTTCGCCTAGACATTCTAAGGTTTTCAATTTCAAATTTAGGAAACAATTGATGATGAGGATAAATTTAGAAAAGGAGTGATGTTAACGGTAACAAGATGCTTGGACACGTCACATTGCTTTTTCATAACCAGATAAGCACTTAACGTGTCACGTTAGCCTCTAGTTTAACGTAGTAAATGAGTTAATGACGCTCTTGTGTACTTTCGACAAACGAACCCAGTCTTTCATGGGTACAAAGTCACTTTTTGTGTTGTATGGGTATTTTTGTCAATGTTCGTAAAGTTCATGGATACAAATGGCAGTTTTTCATTCCTTTTTATTAAGATACGGTTGAACACAACAAACACGCATATCGATAGGTATAGTATCTGAAATATGTCTGACACGCGAATACAACAACTCAATGAAGTATCCGTGCTGCATAGCTTCTCATAGATATTGACTTAATTAGTATTTGTATAAAAATTACTTGTATATGTGACTCTAATTTTGAATCTACATCATCCTTCTTTAAAGAAAAATTTCTCATTCTATGACGCACATCAGATATTTTTTCTTTTTTTTCTTTCTTTTTTAAAGTAATCGATTAAATTTTTTAGTTTTCTGTAATCTATCCAAAACTATAAAAGGGAACATGAAAAATTGATAGAAGAGAGTAAGGAGGAAAAAAAAGCTTTGGACACACATTTTATATTATGAAAATGTGATATATATCTATGAATTATACAGTATTTTAAAAATAAAAACGTTGTTCTAAATTAAATTTTGTTCCTTTTGTCATGATACTATTTTCTTAAAAGTTAAAACCGATAAGTGAAAATAATATGAATAGTCTTCAAATAAAAATTTCTTTTTGGATTTGCTTTATTTTTTTATAAATTTTTTTTGTTTATTTTATGCTATTTTTTTCTTTTGAAATTTATAAAAGATCGAATTCTAAATTTTTTTTAGAATAACTTGATAAATAATTATATCTATAATACTTTTTAAAAATTATCTTTATATAGAGTTGGTATATGTGTTTTTTTTTTAATACGTGTATGCTTATGTTTAATTTTAGTTAGTCACGCAATACAGCTAATTAGCCTCCAGCATGCATGTTGAGTGTTTAAACATAAAAATATCCTTATATCCATTTGAAAAATGACTAGTAGTGGACAAGGCAGATAAAATAGACATTTTACATAAAATTGAAGAATAAATTAAACACCTAAAACATAAAATTATATCAAAACTTAACCAGTAAAATTGTTCGATCAATAAAAATCTTTTAGAATTAATTTATTTATTCATAATCGTAATATCAAAAAACTTTATTAGTTAAATTGAGATGGTAGAGTAGTTAATTACCATCCTTAGATTTTTAAATGCTAGAATTTAATTTTGTTTTTGAAATTTTTTCGCTCGCTTCAAAAATGACCAAATAAATATTGACTCTAATATGTATTTTTATTTCTTAAATACTTATATGATTTAGTAAACATTTATTCAAAAGACACGTAATAACATTAGTTTTTAAATTTTTGTTTTTAATAAATAAAAAACAAATATATTAAAAATTTAACTTGTTTGTATTTTTAGTATTTTTAATTTATAATCTTAATATTTATTCTAAAAGTACAAGTTAGCTAAACCAGTACTTATACAATTTAGGGTTTTAACTATAATGTCTGATGAGTTTAAAAAACTCTAATTTAAATTGATGATAATCAAACATTATTAACATACTTAATTACAAAATTATTAATTTGATTTTAGATTATATATGCTAAACTAAATAATTTTGTGATGCAGATTGGGCCGAAATGTAGCAAGCCCATTGGAATAATTTTTCAGCCTTGGAATGAAATTGTTATGGCTGATTTATTACTCTCCTTGTTGGGCCAGGTTTGATTATTATTAGCCCAAATCAACCTTGATGGAGAGATCCACTAGCTTGGTCTAAATTGAAAAATGAGAAAGAAAGATCCATGCATGCTTCCACGGATGTCATATGCATCTTTGGATGGATTTCAAATTATGTTCTATTGCACTTAATGCAGACATTGAAAATAGGAAAGAGAAAGTGAAAAAATGATGGGATTGCCTTAAGTGTTCTACACGCTTCTAGACTTGGGTTTCAAAATAATTAATTCATTTCATTCTCTTTCCTAGTAGTATTTCAAAGTTATCTCTCTTCTCTCTCTACTCTTTCTTCTCTTTCGGTCATTTCAACAGAGAAAGCATGGAAGCTAAAGCTAGCTACCGAAAAGAAGAAGAAGCAAGCAACAAGACCATCACAATGATGGTAAGAAAAAGAAAATAAAAAGTATGTTGTGGCTGAGATCTTCACCAAATAAAGGTAAGATTTGGTGAAGTAAACTCAAGCTCTCCATACCAAAAATAGAAAAGGAAGATTTCGGTCAGAGGAAGAAGATTCTTAAGGGATGGCTTGTCTCAACTTTTGATCAATTGTCACAGGAGGTAGCTACTGTAGCTACGTGGAGAAGATGCAGAAGTTTGAGCAGAAGAAGCTGTCATGCATCAAGATGCATCAAGGGCTAGGAGTCCTTCTTGGAATGCAAGCAAGGAGGGATGGCTCGGATTGATGAAGTTTGGTGTAAAGGAAAAACTTAGAGGTAATTGCATGTTGGATATAGCATTTGGTTATCTCTCCTCTCTCTCTGGCCGAACCGATTTTTTTGAAGAAGAAGAAGTTTAACTTGGTTCAAATGGTTTCAACCGTGGAGGCTTCCCCCTTTATAAATAAGGGAGAACAGTCAGGGCTTGAAGCAAGGAGTGAGAGTGCAAGACACAGTGTTCACATAGCTACCTAAGCTGACAGAAGTTCTTCTCCTTCAATGTTCTTCATTTTGTAATTTTCTGTTTAATTTTGTTTGTCTTGAGTCTCATGGAAAAAGGCAAACAGTAAGGTTTGTAAGAAAAAGCCATAGAGCGAAAAAAAGCAGAGAGTGCAAAATTAAAAGAAAAAGCCATAGATATCCTTAGAGGTCCTTTGTACATCTGTGTTATGTTTCATGATTCTGTGGGAATCTCCTTGCAAGTTGGGTTAGCACTTAGCAGTTGAAAGTTTGGCAGTGACCAAGTCAAGTTCAGTCTTTGGGTTTAGATTCTGGACTTGCCCCGGATAGGAAGGGTAGTTCCTAGGGAGAATTAGTGTATGTAATCAAAGATGATTATAGTGAAATTCCATCATTATTGTAATGGAAACTGGATGTAGGCTGCATTGCACTTTGCAGCTGAACTAGGATATATCTTAGTGTAATTTTCTCTCTTCTACTCCATTTCTGATTCTGTTGCATAGGAGACAAAACTGAAAAATATCTCCTGGCTGATCACGAGACAAAACAAAAAAATCTTGTGGCTAGGCATGAGATAAAACAAGAAAGATCTCCTTAAGTGTTCTGAAGGACAGCAAAGGTTACTAAGCGAAAAAGAAGCTAAGATTCAACCCTCTTCTTTTAGCCACTGATAAACGATCAGTGTCCACTAAAATTGCCGGCTTAGTAATTAATTAATGACCTAATTTGTAGGATATTTTTTTTGTGGCCTTTGATTGGAACATTTATTTAGGATTATGTTATAGACACTAAAATTAATTACTAAAATTAATAATTAATATAAAATATAAAATATATATTAAAAATAAAAATAATTGATTTTAGTGTGAAAGTTGCATTCTTGTAAGGATTTTAATTTTTTATTTTTATTTTTTTGTCTTTAAGAGGTTTTAGTTTGTTATGAGTGGAGATAATAGATTGATGATTGATCCATTTGTCATTCCTAAAAATTACTATTTACTTTTCCATAGTATTTAATTTAATCAAATAAATCATTTATTTATTTTATTATGACACGGTTAAATACAATAAATACACCTATCGATAAAATATGTCCGACATGCGAATACGATAACTTAACAAAATATCAATATTTTATAACCTCTTATAAATATTGACTTAATAATTAGTATTAATATAAAAAATACTTGTATATGTGACCATAATTTTAGGTCTACATCATCCTTCTTTAAAGAAAATTTTTTCACTCTATGGCACACATTAGAGATTTCTTCTTTTTGTATTTTTCCTTTCTTCTTCTAAGTAATCAATTAACTTTTAGTTTTCTGTAATTTATCCAAAACTATAAAAGCGAATATGAAGAATTTAAAGAAGAGTAGAGAGAAAAAAAAAGCTTCGGACACACAT
>NC_029780.3:94657467-94657958 GCF_000817695.3 Arachis duranensis
TTCTCTTTATCAATATTTTGCATATTTGTTGTCATTAATAAAAGAAAAAAATAATAGAGAAGGAACACAGAATAGCTTTACTTTTTCAGAATAGAACTTCAATGATACAATATTTTAAAAGGCAAGACTCACCTCTAGTTATTTTTATGTAAAGTTAATAATTGAAAATCGTTAGATAATTTGACAGATTTAACTAGATTATTATCTAACAGTTCTCGACTATCAGCTTTACATGAAAATAACTGCATGCAGATTTTTCACCTATTTAAAAATGGTAAAGTAACACATAGAGTGATGAGATATTATATTGTTTAGGCACTATACATTTAGTAATTCCTTACCAATTTTCAGTCTCATATATATAATTTGTTAAAAATGAAAAAATAGACAAAAATAAATTATTAGTATATTTTAAACTTTTTAATAATTTCTATTTATTAAATATTATTTTATAATTATTATATTTTTTTCACAAATAATTATTATTTTTT
>NC_029780.3:94657995-94658474 GCF_000817695.3 Arachis duranensis
AATTTAACTTTAAATTTAATGAAGATGTGTAAAAAAAAATAGTTAAGCATTCTTATACATTAAAATCTAATTAAGTCTGACAATTAAGGCTGGAAGTGAGTCAAGCCAGCTCATGAGCCTACTCGAGCTCGACTCATTAATAGCTCGATAAGCTGAACTCGTGAAATGGTGAGTCGAGCTTGAGCTTGGAATTGAACTTATAAATTAAATGAGTCGAACTTGTGTTTGGGTAAGCTTAACTCATTAGCTCGTGAGTTAGCTCAATTATATAAGTTATAGTTTCTTGATATAAAATTATAGATTATGTTCCTATTATTTGAGGTATCTCATGAGCTTTCGTTGAGTCGAGTTTGAGCTTACGAAATAGGCTCGATTCGTGAGCCAAGCTTTATTTTCGAGAGTGGAGCTTGAGCTTGGTTTAGCTCGACTCAACTCGACTCACTTTCAGCCCTAGTGACGACGCCACTTCTGTTATGGAT
>NC_029780.3:94658736-94670177 GCF_000817695.3 Arachis duranensis
TCTAATTATTTCAGGTATAATTAAAGAATATAAAATAAGATAAATTTAGACTTTTTTATGATTTTCAAACTTTTTATCATTATCTTAACGTACACCAGCGAACGGCCAATATGATCTTATTTGAAGTTTTCTTTTTTTTCTTTTTTAATTGATTTCTATATATGTGTAGTGTTTAGAATCCAAATTTACTATTTAGTTTTAATTGATTATATATATTTTAATTTTTTAAAAAAAAAAAGAGTAATACTGTAATAGTAGTTTCGTGGCTAGAGTAATGTATAATTACTAATTAAGTGTTGGTTTCTCCGCCAAAAAAAAAATTAAGTATTGGTTTATTTAATCTTTTCAGTGGAAATTAAAGTTAATTTAATCCTCCGTTTAATCTTGCTTTTTCACTAGGAACCAATCTCAAGTCATTGAGAAAATGGTCGGAGATGTATTGGAAATGTTGGAGTTAAGGTTCCCTAAGGAACTAAAATCCAAAGACCTTGTTGGATTTGACAAAATCCTCAAAGAGATGCAATTGTTGCTGTCAAGAAACAGAGGTAATTTGTTAGTTGGAAATGTTCAAGTAATCGGAATTTGCGGTATGAGCGGAATAGGTAAAACAACCATCGCAAAAATCCTTTTTTCCCAACAATTTCCCTTATATGACAGTGTTTGCTTCATAGAAAATATGAAAGAAGCATCACAAAACATAGAATCTTTAAAAGAGAAGATGGTTTCTGAGCTTCTAAAGGATGAAAATCTAAACTCTAAAGAATCCACATTATTAATTGGAAAGAGGCTTAGTAACAAAAAGATTTTTGTTGTGCTTGATGATGTGGATAATTTAGAACAATTAGAAGTATTGTGTGAAGAGTTTAAATATGCAAGTCCAGAGAGTAAACTCATTATAACTACAAGAAATAAGGATTTGCTTAGGGGAATAATGGTTGATGAATATGATGTTTATGAGATTAAGACATGGAGCTTTGAAGAATCTCTAGAGCTTTTTTGCTCGAGTGCCTTCAAGAGCAAGCATCCGAAGAAAGGATACGAGGATCTTGCGAAAAGGGCGGTTGATTATGCCGGTGGTGTTCCGTTGGCTTTGAACGTTTTGGGTTCGAGTCTTGGTGATAGAAGCATTGAATTTTGGGAGAGGGAATTGAATAAGGTCGAGAACTATTCTTGTGACCGGATTCAAAAGGTGTTGCGAGTGAGCTATGAAGGACTACATGATCTTGAGAAGAAAATATTTCTAGACATTGCATTCTTTTTCAAAGACGAGAGTAAAGATTTTGTGGAAAGGGTTTTGAATGCTTGCGGTTTCTATGCTACCGGTGGTTTGAAGGTCCTTGAAGATAAAGCTCTCATAACCATTTCAGATGGAAACAAAATAAAAATGCATGGTTTGGTGCAAGATTTGGCTTTGAGTATTGTTCGTGAAGGCATCGAAGATCATGGAAAACGTAGCCGGTTGAGAGACCTTGCTGAAATTTCTAGTGTACTTGAATGCAAAAATAAGGTAACCAATTATAAGCATGGAATGATTTTAGTTAGAACTGTTACTAGTTAATGTGATATTAATTGTTTGCTTATTTTTCTTTGTCAGGGGAGTGATGCTGTTGAAGGTATAAAGTTAGATTTGTCACAAATTGACGATCTACACTTAAATGCTAACGCATTTAGCATCATGACTGAACTAAGATTTTTGAAATTGCATACTCCCTGTGGTAAGATTTCGGGTAACATGGACTATCCTATTGTCCTTGATCAATTTTCTTCCAAGTTGAGTTATCTTGAGTGGAACGGATACCGCTTAAAGTCTCTTCCAGAAAGTTTCTGTGCTACGAAGCTTGTCGAGATTCGAATGGTCCAGAGCCACATAACAGAACTTTGGCATGGGGTTAAGGTATAGTCATTTATTTCATAACTAATATACATTTAACATTTAAAATGTCTCGGATCAACGATGTCTCTGATATATCGAATGTTTCTTGCAGAATCTTGTGAATTTAGAGGGAATTGATCTAAGTGAGTGCAAATATTTGGAGAATCTTCCAGATCTGTCCAAGGCATCTAAACTCAAATGGTTGAATCTTTCTGATTGTGAGAGCTTGGTTGAGCTTCATCCATCCGTTTTGTCTCTTGACACGCTTGAAACTTTGATCCTCAATGGCTGCAAGAAACTCAAGAGTTTAAAGAGCGAGAAGCATTTCAGATCTCTCAAGAAAGTCAGTGTGGAGGGATGCACCAGTCTGAAGGAGTTTGCGCTGTCCTCCGATAAGATGGAGAGCTTGGAACTGAAGAATGCAGGAATAGAACAACTGCACTCGTCGATAGGGCTTTCGAGCAACCTTAGATATCTGAATCTAGAAGGTTTGAGATTCCAGAATGTTCCAAATGAGCTATCATCCCTTACAAGCCTTGCGGAACTAAGAATTTCTGATTGCAAAGAACTAGTTCTTGAAAAACAGAAATTGCAAGCATTGTTTGATGGTCTAAGATCTCTAAGATTGCTGCATTTGAAGGATTGTTCAAACTTGCTTGAACTTCCTGAAAACATTAGCGTGTTGTCCAAGTTATGTGAGCTGAGACTAGACGGAAGCGGCGTAGAAACGTTGCCTGAAAGCATCAAGCATCTTTCGCTGCTCGAAATTCTTTCCTTAGAGAATTGCTTGAACCTCAGGCAACTGCCAGAGCTTCCAACAACCATCAAAGAATTAACCGCCGCTAACTGCAAATCGTTGGTGACAGTTCCCACTTTGAAGACTCTTGCAACCATGATGACAGGGCGAGAGAAGTTCGTGTCGTTTGAGAATTGCACGAAACTAGACGGATCTTCGCTCTGCCGGATAGCGGAAGGTGCAGAGTTATCATCAATGAATGCCGCTTTTCAGAATGTGTTTGTAAGAAGCAAAGGCGCCAGCGGTGCCAGCTGTCACAACTACAACTTTGTTAAGGTGTGTTCACCAGGAAGCAGAGTCCCGGAGCAGTTCACATACCGAAGCAGAGAGTCCTCTTTCAAAGTCAAAATTCCTTCACACTCCAACATTTTGGGAATGGTTTTGTCTGTGCTTATTTCGCCAAGCGAAGGAATCAAGAACCATGGTGCCAGAATATTTTGTCAGTGCTATGATGCTGATGGTAGAAAGGTGGGGTATGCTACTAGGTGGTTCCATGAAGCTACCAAGGATTTGAAAGGTGATCATGTTTTTGTTTGGTATGATGCACTTCATTTTGATAGCATTGTTAAAAGCCTTGAAGAACAAGAAATTATTTTTGAGTTCTTTGTTGCAAATGAATTGGGGGAACGTGATGTGTTAAATGTTCTTCCAAAAGAGTGTGGGGTGTGCTTGATTTTTGGCTCAGAGTTGCACAATCTTTTGAGGAATTTGGAGTTGGATTTTGAATCCAAGTGGGAGTTAGGGTTGCGGTTAGGTTCGGAGTTGGGATTGGAGATGGGATCAGAGCTAAGGTTGGAGTTGGAGTCACAACAACATAGACCAATCTCAATGGCAACTGAGAGATTTTATTTCAATGAGGACGAAAGCGATGGATTATACAATGAAGAACACGTTCATCGGAGTGAAAGAAAGGGGATACACAATATCAAGATGTTCTCAGTGGAAGATATGATTGTTTCTATGACTTCTTCAAATGCGACCCGTATAAAGTATTAGTTTCGCGGAGAAGAAAATTTAAAAAAAAAAAGTGAGGGGTTCATATCATTGAGAAATTTATTAATTTAATGTCTTAAAATTTAGTTTGATGTAATGTCTTCTTATTTTATATTTTTACTAATTAATTGTGTATTTAATTTTTTAATTAAGAAAATATATATTTAGTTATTAAAAAAACATTGATGTCAAAATACTAATAATATTTATTATAAAGAAAGTAGACATAACAAAATTGATTTTACTATTTTAATTTTCATAGGAAAATTAGATAATTAGGGATTGATTTTACTACAACAATTTCTCTAGGAAAATCTGACAATTAGCTTGTTTTGAATAATACACAGAATAAAATATCTAAGGGTAATCTAGATCTTGTCCGACCACATGATTCTCTTCAATTTACGTCCAAGGTCATTCGTTATTAGCATCCGAACGTCGTCTAGCAAAACACTTGGTGATTTGGGTAAGTCTGAGTCAAGAATTAGGCGCACCCCACACTCTTTTGTACAAATGTTCAACACACTCCGCTCCCCCAAACCATTTGTAACGGAGAACTCAACTGTGAAATGCCTTTTATAACCTCCAACAACACTGCCATCAAAAAGAAATTCATCGTACCATATATACACATGATCACACTTCAACTCCCTTATAGCTTCATGATGCCACCTAGTATACGCCACCTTAGTGCCATTTCCTTGGTATTCGTAGCATTCACATGAGATCTTAGCACCATCCTTCTCCATTTCATCAAATGGAGACAGAACTGCACAAAAAACTAAGCCCCGCACCTTTGAGCTGTAAGGAAGTACGATTCTGAAAGAGGACTTGGTGCTTCGATAAGTGAATTGCCTTGGAACACTGCTTCCTGGCAAACAAACCTTCACGAAGTTGAAGCTGTAGCTATGGCCTAACTCTGGTGCACTGTTATATTGCTGCGAACGAACCTCCTCCTCCACATCCTTATTTTTAAGTATCGCGTTTGTTGCTATTAAATTCGCACCTTTCGTGATTCCTTCACGTGAAGGTCCATCCAGGTTTGTGCAATTCTCGAACGAGATGAACTTGGTGCTTCCTCTCATCTCTTTCGCAAAGGTCTCTAAGGTGTTTATTGTCACTGTTACCTAGATTTACCATTGTAATTATTTTTTAGTGAGAGTACATAAAAAAAAGGAAAAGGTACATAGTATATAAGGTGTAATAACTCAACAAATATTTTTTAAGGGAAATTTTTCATTCTCTCCAACAATGAGAAGAACCTATCTCTCTCCCTCTCTTAATCCCTTCTGATTCATCAAACCATCAACATCACAGCTTGAATAGCTTAGGGCATGAGATTTTCTTCATGGTGCGGTGAGCGTGGAGAGCAACCAAGCTGTGAATCAAAAAAAAAGTTGTGAATTGAGATCAATCCAATTTTGCCATTCTCTTTCTATCCCTAATTTTTCTTTCGACATTTTCTTTCCCCCATTCTTACCTCTTCCTTCAAACTCATCCAATAGAGTTTGATGAGAGGCTATTTCGCAAGATTCTTTCTTGGTGAATATAGCTGTTCCGATCAACGAGTTGGAAGGAAGAAGATCTGAATCCCTATTACTCTGTGATTCATTGATTTCTCAAAATGGCAAATATGGCAAACAGATCCTCCCATTGCAGAGGTCGTGGAGCTACATTGGCTTGCTCTCATTGCAACAAGCAAGGCCACACAGAAGATGTATGCTATAAGAAGCATGGGTACTCCTCCCACTTCTACCAATGGCAGCAACATAACACCACCATCAATCACGTGATCACTGAGGGGGGCATGATGATATACTCAGTGACAAACAATTTCAGCTCAATTGTCTCCAAGAGAACATTGGAATATCAAGATCTGGATTCACTCCAGAGCAAAGATTTGCCTTGTTAGAGTTGATCAAAGACAAAAGTGTGCAGCAACAACCTCATAATGCAAATCAAATTTTGACTAATTCCATTCCCACTTCCACTCCAGGTAAAACCATTTCATTACATTTTAATGCGAGAATTATGAGCATTATGACTCCAAAATCTGCACTATGGATCATGGATTTCGGTGCAACAGATCATGTGACTTTTGACTTAAAAGATTTTGCAAGTTTTCAAAATATTAATCCAATCAATGTGATATTGCTAAATGGAACCAAAACTGTTAGCACCATCATTGGCACAATCACATTCTCTAAAAATTTTTTTCTCAAAAATGTTTTATACATTCCTTCTTTTGATTTTAAATTGATATTTGTGTCAAAGTTAACCTCAAACTTACATTGTCAATTGTTAATCAATGATAAGTGTTGTGAGATACAAGATAGATCCACATCAAAAATGATTGGCATTGCTGAGTGTATAGAAGGGTTATATACAATGAGTAGAGAACCAGAATTCTCTCATTTTCCCCCTCTTCCAACAAAGCAAGCTTCATTGGCAGTAACTACTACTACTACTCATCCCACCACACCTTCACACAGTGAACACAACAACATTTGGCATCTTAGATTAGGACACATACCCATGCATAAATTGATTTTTCTGAAGAAGTATTATCCTTTTATAGATAGTATTGCTTCAAATTTTCCTTGTGATTCATGTCATTTTGCAAAACAAAAGAAATTATCTTTTAATCTTAGTACAACTAAAATAAAAGATTGTTTTGATTTAGTTCATATGGATATCTGGGGTCCTATTTCTATCCCTTCCAATGAAGGACATAGGTATTTTTTGACTGTGGTGGATGGTAAGAGCAAATTCACTTGGATTTTTTTTATGAAAACCAAATCTGAAGCATCACAATTGGTTATTAATTTTGTGAATTTTGTCAGAGTACATTTTGAAAAACAAGTTAAGTGTATAAGGACCGACAATAGGCCAGAATTTACTCTAAAATCCTTTTTTGCATCAACTAGAATTTTACCCCAAACTTCTTGTGTAGAAACACCAGAGCAAAACGGGATTGTAGAGAGAAAACACCAGCATATTTTAGGTGTTGCTAGAGCACTGCTATTTCAATCAAGAATTCCACATTGTTTTTGGCAATACGCAGTTGCTCACGCCATTCACCTAATTAATAGGCTGCCCAGCACTAACCTGAATAATGCTAGTCCTTATAAGCTTTTGTATGGCAACTTACCTGACCTTTCATATTTAAGAGTATTTGGTTCTCTTGCATATGCCTCCACATTAACAAATTCAAGAACAAAATTAGACCCAAGAGCCAGAAAAACAGCTTTTCTTGGTTTTAAATTAGGAACAAAGGGTTTTCGACTTATTGATTTAAAATCAAAGGAAATTTTCATATCCAGAAATGTAATTTTTTATGAAACTCATTTTCCATTTTTACATTCCACTAGCATAAGAGACAGAAAAACAGCTTTTCTTGGTTTTAAATTAGGAACAAAGGGTTTTCGACTTATTGATTTAAAATCAAAGGAAATTTTCATATCCAGAAAATGTAACTTTTTATGAAACTCATTTTCCATTTTTACATTCCACTAGCACTGACATTTCTGTGGTACTCACTCGTACTCCACAATGCATTGATCTTTTTCAATATGATACACCATCCACACATCATTTGCAATCACCCACACCTACTACACTCACAGATTCAAATGAACATTTCTCAAATTCAATGCACTCACTAATTTTCTCACACACCATTGCACCCATTACCACACCACACACTAAAAATGCACCTGCATCACAAAACTACGACAATACACATGATTGCATCACTAGAAAATCTGAAAGAGTCAAGAAACTGCCTACTTATTTGAAAGACTACTATTATATGATAACCCACGCAGCTCACTTTAGCAACTTTGCCAACTCTAACTCTTTATATCATATCTCATAACACTTATCATATGATAAACTAACATCAAAATATAAGTCTCTTTCTCTATCCATCACATTAGATCCGGAACCTAACACTTATGAAGAAGTGGCTGCATATGAATGTTGGAGAAATGTAATACAAGCTGAATTGACAGCTCTTGATTAGAACAGAACTTGATGTCTCACTGAACTCCCAAAAGGCAAGAAGGTTGTAGGTTGCAAATGGATTTTTCGGGTAAAATTCAATCCTGATGGTACCATAGAAAGGCACAAAGCCAGGCTAGTTGCAAAAGGATTCACTCAAATGCAAAGAGTAGATTATAGTAATATATTTAGTGTAGTTTTCAAAATGACTACTTTACGAGTAATGTTGGCATTGACAATAGCAAAGAAATGGCATTTGAAACAGTTGGACGTCAATACTTCCTTTCTTCACAGAGATTTGGACAAGAAAGTTTATACGCTGATACCACCCGGTTTAGATGTGTTACAACCAAGTTTAGCCTGCAAATTGCAAAAGTCTTTATATGAACTTAAGCAAAAAAGCAGGCAATGGAATATTAAGCTCACTCAGCCTCTTGTTAATGCTTGTTATAAGCAAGTTTTTTATGATCATTCCCTCTTCATCAACAAAACATCCGAAGGCTTCACTGCCATCTTGGTTTATGTGGATGATTTGATGTTAACTGGCAATAACATTGGTAAAATTAATTCCATCAAGCAAATTTTGGATGACAAATTCAAAATAAAAGATCTTAGTCATCTCAAGTATTTCTTGAAAATGGAAGTAGCACGGTCTAACTCGGGAATTCACATTTATCAGCGAAAGTACACCATGGACCTTCTCAAAGATTTTGGTTATATGTATTGCAAGCCTCTCTTCACTTTATTTGATTATAGTAAAAAATGCTCGAAGGAGTTGGGTACCATTTTAACAGACAACACTACTTACAGACAATTTGTTGGCCGACTCCTTTACCTCACAAACACTAGAACCGATATCTCTTATGTTGTGGGTCGTTTGAGCCAATTTTTGGACTGTGCAACCACTTCTCACCTACAGGCTACTTTTCGCGTACTCCGATATTTAAAAGGCCGACCTGCAACTGGTCTCTTCTTCTCCTCTACTTCTAATCTGCATCTCACTGGATTTGCTGACGCTGACTGGGCTACCTGTGCCAATACTCGTCGCTCCGTTTTCCGTTATTGCTTCATGCTTGGGAACTCGCTCATTAGCTGGAAGAGTAAAAAGCAAACCACAGTTGCCAAGTCTTCTGCAGAAGCTGAATATAGGTCTCTTGCTGTTGCCACTTGTGAAGCTAGTTGGTTATCTTTCTTAATGGATTTCATTGGCTTGCCGCTTCAAAAGTCTATCACTCTATTCTGTGACAACCAGTCAGCCTGCCAATAATCCCATCTTTCATGAAAGAACTAATCACATTGAAGTAGACTGCCACATTATTCATGAAAAGCATTTGTCTGGTCTAATTCATCTTATGCCATTTCGTTCCAAGAATCAACTTGTTGATTTTCTTACCAAAGTTGTTTCCAAGCTAGGATTGTTAGATTTACACAATTCTAGCTTGCGGGAGGGTGTTACCTAGATTATTTCTTTATCAATAATAGGTTTACCATTGTAATTATTTTTTAGTGAGAGTACATAAAAAAAAGGAAAAGGTACATAGTATATAAAGTGTAATAACTCAACAAATATTTTCTAAGGGAAATTTTTCATTCTCTCCAACAATGAGAAGAACCTATCTCTCTCCCTCTCTTAATCCCTTCTGATTCATCAAACCATCAACATCACAGCTTGAATAGATTAGGGCATGAGATTTTCTTCAGTCACCAAGGACTCGCAGTTAATCACATAAAGCTCTTTGATAAGTGTCGGAAGAGTAGGTAGGTACTTAAGGTTCTTACAGTTTCTCAGCGACAAAATTTCCAGATTGATTAGATCCTTGACGGTTATAGGCAATGTCTTTACAGCACTTCCATCTAATCTTAGGTCACACAGATATTCCAAGCACCCAATGTTGTTAGGGAGTTCAGACAATTTATCACAATCCTTCAAATACAGTAAGTGCACACACCTTAAGCCGTTGAATAAGGTATGCAGTTGCTCTTTGTTGAGTACTAGTTGTCTGCAATTAGAAATTCTCAGCTCTGAAAGATTCTTAAGGAGTGATAACTCATTTGGAAGATTCTCAATAAGTATCAAACTATCAAGGTAGAGCGATTTAAGCTTGCTTGAGCGCTGAATTGATTGGTGCAATTCTTCTATTCCAGCATTTCTCAGATCTAGAAATTCCATCACACGAGAGGACACGGAAAATTCTCTCAGACTTGTGCAGCCGTTAACACTGATCGTCTTGAGAGATTTCAAGTGCTTCTCACTTCTCAAACTAGTGAGTTTTCTGCATCCATCCAGTGCTAGAATTTCAAGAGCGTGAAGAGACCAAATAGATGAATGAAGCTCTGCCAAGCTCTCACAACCAGAAAGGTTAAGCGATTTAAGTTTTGATGCCTTGGACAAATCCGGGAGATTCGCCAACTCTTTGCATTCACTTAGATCAATTCTCTCTAAACTCACAAGATTCTGCCACATAAATAAAAATAATCTTTCATAAAGCAAACTTATAAGCATACATTGATTAAGTTTGCGGAAAATATCTTTTACCTTCACCCCATGCCAAAGTTTGGTAATGTGGCTGTGCGGCATACAAATCTCAACAAGCCTCTGAGTAAACAAATTTTCCGGTGGAGACTTCAAACCATATCCATGCCATTCAAGGTAGCTCAGCTTACCTGAAAATTCATTAAGGACTTCCGGATACACCATGTTACCCAAAGTCTTGCCAGAGGGAGCATACAATTTTAGATATCTTAGATCACTCATCATGCTGAATGCTTTAGAGTTCAAGTGTAGATCATCAATTTGAGACAAATCTAATTTTATACCTTCAACTGCATCACTTCCCTAACAGAAAATAAAGCAAACAATATGTATTTCCATTTAGTTAGAAATAATATTTTTATAAAGTGAGTATAATGATGAGACTTAAGTTTCCTTACCTTCCTTTTATATTCAAGCACATCTGAAACTTCTTCAATATCCTTCAATCGACTACGTTTTCCAGGATCTTTAATGCCTTGACGAACAATATTCAAGCCCATATCTCCTATTAAATCATGCATCTGTATCTTCTTGTCCTTTGAAATAGTTATGAGAGCTTTATTTGTAAGGACTTTTATTCCACTAACAGCAAATAAACCACTAGCATTTAGTATCTTTTCCACAAAATATTTGTTCTCATCTTTGAAAAAGAACGCAATGTCCAAAAATATCTTCTGCTCTAGAATATCTAGTCCATCATAGCTCACACGTAACACCTTTTGAATTCCATCGTAGGGATAGTCCTTGAGTTTATTCAATTCGCTATCCCAAAATTCAATACTTGTGTCACGGAGATTTGAGCCCAATACTTTTAAAGCTAATGGAACACCCCCTGCATAATCAACTGCTCTCTGAGAGAGATCTTCATATCCTTTTTTGGGAACCCAATCTTTGAAGGCACTCAAGCAAAAAAGCTCTAGAGATCTCCCAAAGCTCAATGTCTTGACCTCATATATATCATCCTCATCAACTATTCCCCTAAGCAAATGCTTATTTCTTGTTGTTATAATCACTTTACTTTCTGGACCAGCATAGCTACATTCTCTACACAATTGTTCTAGTTGCTCTGAATCATCCACATCATCAAGTACAACTAAAGCTTTTTTATTACTAAGCCTCCTCCTAATGAATGTTTGTTGTAGAGTTCAAATATTCATACTTTAGTAGCTCAGAAAGCAGCTTCTCTCGTAAAGATGTAAGTTTGCTTTGTCCTATGTTTTGGGGTGCTTCTTTGACATTTTCTA
>NC_029780.3:94670210-94675128 GCF_000817695.3 Arachis duranensis
ACACAGCCTTTGCAACGGTTGTTTTGCCTATTCCGCCCATGCCCCAAATTCCAATTACATGCACATTTTTGCTTTTACTTTTTGATAGCAATAATGACACATCTTTGCAACTTTTGTCAATTCCAACAAGGTTAACTTGTAGCTCATTAGGAAACCTTAATTCCAACTTTTTCAATACATCTTCAACAATATGATCGATGACTTGTGACTCGTTCCTTGCAAAGGAATGATCAAATACAAGATGACAGATGTTATTGAATTTAGCACAAACGGCGAAACTACATATTACATAATCAAATTTAGTTATAAAAGTACACAGGGAAATTAAATGACAAACTGTATTCAAATAAGTAAAAAGATACATTAAAAATTGTGGGTTTGATGTATTGGTTAACAAATAAAAAAGGAAAAATGTTGATTGAAAATACATTTTTTATATATTTTTAATGTACTTCTAATGTATTAAATACAATAAATCATTAAAAATTTAAAGAGAATATTAAACTTTTTTCAAAAAGAAATTATATTTCTATCTTTTCTTTGTTTTTGGTTGTTCATAGTATCTCCCAACTCAACCAATCAAAAATTAATATGTTGCTAATTTACACTCTATTTAAGAGTTTGTTATTGCCAATAAATTGCTATATACATAAAGCAAGATCGAATATCGACATTTAGTTAAACCGATGAGTAAGGTGACCATGCATCCAATCTAAGTTGGTTTTATTTTTATCTTCCCTAATCGTTTTATGTTGCTAGTGATACAAAAATTTCACCAAATAAATACACTTCGATCATGATTGAAATAGAATGTCGATCATATCTTGTGTGACATGAGTATCTTCCCTAATCGTTTTATGTTGCTAGTGATACAAAAATTTCACCAAATAAATACACTTCGATCATGATTGAAATAGAATGTCGATCATATCTTGTGTGACATGAGTCGAGGAATGGTGTTAAGTCGGAGCTTTATCAACACGTGAATTAATGCATTGACACATGGTAAAAATAAAAAACGTGGGTAAATGCTTGATGACCAAGTTAAAAGAAAAGACTTGGGGTGTCCAGTTTGGAGAATAAGACTTTTCACCGTCAAAGTAAGGTCGTGAGCATAGTTATTAAAATCGGATCGGACTGGCCGGTTTGACCGAAAAATCGGTAAATCGGACTCTATACCGATCCGGTCGAAGGTTAGGACTGTTCAAGACAGAGAACCAGAACAAACCGGTTGAACCCGTAACGAACCGGCCAAAACCAACAAAATCCGGTAAAAACCGGACTAGACCAAACCGTTTGGTCGCAATTGAAGGCGAATCTACGATGCATCTGGGTTCTGCAAGTCCACCATACTCTCCATAAGCTCCAGCGTGCTAAGTGTCAAAGCTGTGTGGTTTTTCGAACTTCTCGCTCCAGGGTTACAAGGTGGACAATCATACCACCAAGCTACATTGCTTCTTGCTAACATATATTCAAATTATAATACATATAGCAATTTTTTATTTTACTTATATTCAATTAATTTTAATTTTAAAGTCACTAATTTTTAAATCAATTATATTTTATTTAACTATAAATTTTATTATGATTATATGATATCTATTAATGTTATTTTTTCAATAAATACTTGTAGTATATAATAATAGGTAAAGACCCACATGCAGTTGTCTTCATATGAAGTTGATAGTTGAAAATCGTAAGATGATATTTAGTTAAACTTGTCAAATTATCTAACTATTTTTAAATATTAACTTCATATGAAAATTAACTGTATGTAAGTTTTTACTTATAATAATATAATAATACAATAAATATAAATTAATTAATAAAGTATTAAAATTTGAAAATGATAATTATTTTTATAAAAATAAAATAAAAGTACTTATAATAAAGAAAAAATAATTAAATTTTACATAATTATTTAATTATACCGGGTTAACCGGTTCGATCAGTGACCCATCGATTGAACCAGTAATCCAGTGACCCAGTAACTTTACCGGTTCAATCACCTGTTCGGTTCTGACAACTATGGTCGTGAGTTGTGAGAGTCTAAAGAAAAGGAAAAAAGCTAAATCGTGGAAAGAGAGAAACATTTCGCAATCCATCATTATGATCTATAAATAGGAGAAGCATATATAAAAGAGAGAGAAACTTCAATTTAAACACTTCATAATTACACTAAAATTGAGCAAATTCCAATCATATTAATGTCAAAAAGAATCATAGAGTGCAAGTGGGTTTGGAGTCAATTTTCAATTAGCTTCGTTTCTTCAAGTATTTTATTCTTCTTTTCTTGAAACATTTTACTTTTTTATTTCATTATTTATTTTTTAAAAATTTTTATTTATTTTATGTGTTTTCTTTTGTTACAATTATTTACATTATTTGCTATATAACTTAGTATCAATAACATTTTATATCTTTTTTATCATACATAATATTTTGACACAAACACTTAGTAAATTTCGAATTGAGTTCTCTTTTTTAATAGGAGTCGTATATACTTCTCGAATTAAGATCTTGATACAAGTTTAATCCCACCTCTATCAAAATCAAGCAAAACAATTGTATGTGTACATGTCATTTCCGGCTTCACCCATTCCAAGCTATCATTCTCCATGAACAAACCGTCCCAATACATGTAAGTTCCAAAGCGCATATAGTTCATAACCTCAAAGGCGCCATTGACCGTGGTTTACGTCTCCTCGTCAGTTCGACTCTTCGATGCTAGATTAGTGGAGGCCCCTTGCTTATCATTGCAATTTCGGCCTCATGCGTGTAGAATATGACCACGTCTCTGGTGGCCACATTATTGGTGGCTACAGGTGATTAGGCGTTGACCACTTAATAGAAAGTTGACAAGTGACTTCTGCTCAAGCAGTCTTAAGTAGTGTTTAAGTTCACTAAATTTTTCTAATTTTAATGATAATCATCCTTTCTGGTCAAGAATCATACAACTGAATTCCAATTGAGAAAGAGATCGGTATCAACAAAATTAGAAGACACCTCAGCCAAACAGTAGCATCAGCAACACCTGGACTAGGTCCGGTATCTTAGCAACCGTCTCTGCTGAGGTGGTGGTGACGGATACCGAGTTGGAAGCTTAGGAATGCAGAGGCAACCATCGAGAACCAAAACCGATTTGGAGAAGTTAAAGTGCGTATAAAAGTGAAGGCAGGTGTCTATTCCGGCGGCAGTGGTGAAGCCCAGGCGTGGGTAAGTCCAACCAAGCATCGTCGCAACCATGACAAAGAGAATAGACAAGGTATCGATAAGCGGCAACGGCGGCGTGTTACCAGCATTCCGCTTATCATCTTTGGCCTTAGACAAGATATGGAAGGGGCTGCAGCGTCGGAGTAGCATTTGGCCACAAAGCTCATCTCGTCGAGCATCAAAGTGGCGCAGAAGACCTTCGTTTCAGTCGATATGGGAAGAGATTCGGGTTAGGTGGTATGGCAGATGGGTTAGGCTTATAAGACTAAGCCTGACATAAAAATATGGTGAAAACTCAGTGAAGTCGACTTCACGTGAAGTTGATATCTGAGAGTCGTTAGATGAAAATTTAGTTAAATCAGTCAAATCATCTAACGGCTCTCAGTATCAACTTCACGTGAAGTCGACTTCACCTGGGTTTCCACCTATAAATAAGTGTGAATTATAATATATTCATGCTGCAAGTTGTTAATTCATAGTTCATACAAAAAGAGCAAAAAGCAATAATAATATGGAAGAGAAGAGAAGAAACTTACTGGTTGATGAGCAAATCAAGAGAGATGCAAAGAAAAGGATTAAAGGGGAGAAGAATTTCATCATTAAAATGCTAATTTAACTTTTACTCAGTGGTTGTGTTACACTCGCACCAAAACCTTCTAGTTTGGCCACTATATATATATGGCAATCGTGCATGATTTCATAATAAAATAAAAATTACTCCAACATAACGAGGGTGAAAATTTAGTATTTAAATTAATTATTATATATATATATATATTATTTTATATATTTTTAATAAAATAATTAAATATTAAAATTAATCAAATTTGATTTGCTTACGTGTCGTCATTAGAAATTTTTAGATTTATATTTATAAATTATAAATTATAAATTATTATTTGCTTAAATTGTTATTTTTAAATTTTAAATTATTTATTTGGGTTGTTATAGTTGTTTATCATGTTTGCTTAAGATTTTTACTGTCATTAACAATGTCAAACCCAAATTCAAAACACTTTCTTTTACTACACGTGTAAGCTATAAATTGATGCAACCAAGCTAATTATTGTAGCCACTAAATATCGAATGTCACCACAATACGCACCGTAGAATATTGTCCTTCAAGGACATGGCTTGGATATTGTTAATTCTAAGTGTCTTTTTATTTGGTGTTTATTTTTTAGTTAATTTATTTTTTATAATAAATTTTAAATATTTAAAATTTATTAATTTTATATTTTTAAATTAAAAATTAATTATCTAACTTTTTTGACAATTAGACATTGATTTTGAACACCGTCGCAACACTCATTCGACAAAATGTGTAGTATATTTAATTTTGTTTAAGCATGCAAGTTGTAGGATAGAATAATCTTTTCAAATTTTGCAAATGATGGTAAATTTATCTTTCAAATATATCTCTAATAAGAAGAGTTTGCTTCCTACATCTTAGAGAAAAGTGAACATATATTAATGTTTTGCAATGACGTAAATTCTATACAAAAATTAATATATTTTCGCTTTTTTAAGTGGTAGAAGACAAATATAGAATTGAATTTTGACCCACTTGTAAATAATTATTTATGCAATGATTATAAAAATAGTTATACTAATATAATAATAAATAATTAAATATCCAAAATACTTTGAGAGTTAACTATTTTTAGTAATTTTAATTAGTATTTAAGAAATATAAATATTAAAT
>NC_029780.3:94676151-94677383 GCF_000817695.3 Arachis duranensis
TATAAGTGTAAATTATTATTGATTAAATATTTTTTTAAAAATAATAATATTTATTAGTGATGTAATATTATTGATAAAAAAATGCCAGGCAAGTCAATATTTTTAGTAATAAAAATTAGAAAAATGGTTAGTATTAATTAGTTGAAATGCAAAGAAAAAAAAAATTGGCATGTTTGTGTTTGTAATGAAAAAAATTTACAAAATTCATTCCACAGAGGTCAAAGCAAGGGGCGCAAAAAAGAATTTAGAAATACTGACTTGTACTCGCGACTACGAGTGTCCCGCCCCGATATGTTTGCCGCTTCCATGAGAGCATCCTTCCAAGCGGACACTATCTTCTTCACTTCTTCCACACTTTTATCACCCAACAATCCTCTTTCATGTTCTGCAATGGCTTCCCCGTACACTCCTCTCTGATTTCGAATCTCCGCCGGATCGACCTCGTAAAACACAGGTATCACTACCTGTCCCATCTTTTTTCCGGCATTCGAGTACTTTCACAAGCTCTTCCAAGCACCATCTGGAAGACGCGTAGTTCTTGGAGAACACTACTATGGCAACATGGGAGTCCTCGATTGCTTGGGACAGCGATGGCCAGACATCGCGACCCTTCTCGAGGCCTTCGTCGTCCATGTATGCCTTGATGCCGTTTCTTGAGAGCGGGGAATAGAGGTGGCTGGTGAAGTTGGTGCGGATGTCTTCCCCTCTGAAGCTGACGAACACATCGAGTGGAAGAAAGGGCTCCACGTGAACCAGAAACGAGTTTTCCTTGTCATCATCAACAACGAGAGACATATCTACCTTTATATGGATGTGCTTTTCTTCCTTTTAATCTAATTGACTTAGCTTGTAATTTCATTTAGAGAGATGAACAAAGCAGTAAGAGTAAGTTCTATGTAGAAACTTAGATCCAGGAGATACAATGGTCTCATTTACTTCAGCTACCTGCTCTATATAACAGCAATAATAAAAGAAGAGAAATGCTAGACTACTCTTAAAATTTATTATTTTTACATATTTTAACTATTAATTTAATTTTTTTAGTTTAATAATTTTAACAATATATATTTTAACTCACACTTTTAAATATCAATAACTAGTCAATAATAAATTTTAATAATTTTCTAATATTTTTCTTAAAAGAATATAAAAATGGAAATACCTTTTATTAATATTAACTAATATTTAATTAATATTTTATTTTGGTACTATTAAAATTTAAGATTTAGAAT